>NC_092871.1:65084788-65135921 GCF_032062135.1 Pyxicephalus adspersus | reverse complement strand
TTTAAAAAGACAATTGTGATTGTTTTTAAGCTGTTCCTCCCCCTGAATTATTTGTAAAACTGTTTTATCAGTAGAAAAATGCACTGCACTTTTGCAGTCCTCATTAAGGTAAGTTTGTATTTTTTTGTGTATTTTGCATGTTTTGCTTCATATGCACTAATGTATGTATAGACATGAGTGCACATAAAGCCAAACATGTATGTATGCATTTAGATGTGTTTACATATACGTAGAAAAGAGAAATTATAAGAAGAATCAGGCAAGGAGGGCTTTTTGGACCATATTGCTTCACATTGCAAAGATTGCCTATTTCTTGCTATGATTTTGGATTTGGCATTGGAAGATATACATTGGATGTTGCTTACATTGAATAAACATCCTGAAAGGCTTGAAAAGCAACAACATATGTTTGGCTCAAAGTAAAACATAACCAAAAATATATACAAAAAGTATTATTATTATAAAATATATGCGCGTAACTATGCGCAACAAAGGACCACTGGCTACAAGCGGGTACAGATGCGCATACAGCAGGTGTACGTGCAAATGCGTGGCCACGTTTTGCAGTAGGCAGGAGTTAATCAGGAAGTTGGAGAGCGACATTAAGCCACGCCCGTTGTTTGGAGAGAGGGGCCTGGGCTATTATTATTAAAGTAAGTGATTTTTTTGAAAAGTTTTAGGGGGGGGCGGGGAGGGGGATTCTTTTTACTAGAATAAGCCCATTTTTGTCCATGTTTGCAATGTGTTTTATGCATCATGCATGTTTGAAACACATTGCAATGTGTTTTTTCGCTGCTTCTCATATTCTTCAGCCTAAGAACTTGCCATCTTTAATCCTTCACGTGTCCTAAACCCTTGTTTGCAACTACTTGAAATGTTGAGGATCCTACTAGCTACTAATCAACCACATTTCTTGGAGGTTGTTGCAGTGCACTTCAAATGCTTGTAATTTGGTGGCCTGGGATTTCTTGGATATTTTGGGACTATTATCTGTGAGTGTCCTCATAGGCTGCAAGATATGACATGCAGAATTCCCACACACATATCACACTGTGCCCATGATGTCGTTACACATGCCCACAGAATGGATATATTTTACCAAGCAGTTTTTTTATATAGAAGCCACATCACAGCTCTAGAATGGGGGATAGACAGCCTGTGTTCCCATCTCATTCTAGCTGCGCTCACTGCCCAGCTCTTATCGGCAGCTGGAATCCTCTGCACGGATGACAGCTGAGAATGGAGGGTCCTCTGTTGTTCTTTCAATGGATTACAGCTGCAGATGAGAGCTGGGTAGAGGTCCACACACCTAAAGTTGGCTGTTCACAACTATGTACATGTACATATTTTGATGTGTGTATGTATGCTTTGTAAGAATCTTCAGGATTCTACCCCATTAAGCTCAATGAATCAGAGGTAGATCATTTGAAGAGCACTAATTTGCCTGCTCTCTATCATGCAAGGCTGGAAATTATCTATCTTTGTCCGGAGGACAGTCGAAGCCTTCTGCTACAATGTCCTCTGGCTAGCTGACACCACAATCCCTACACACAATACCCATATATCTACACACAATATTAACAAACAAACAGTTTACATTTGCAACCAAACTATGTCAATTTGCAACAGAAAATTTATAAATCAGTCAATGAATTAGTTATCCCTTTTTTTTCTTTTTAAGAGGTGTACTCACATTTTGTTTCTCTTTTTCTTTAGACAATGATTAGGCAGAGATATGAACAGCAGCTGTCAATTTTTGTTAAAAGACGAATTGCGGAAAGGCTCGCAGACAGGCTGTGGACCCCTGCAGGGACGGGCCCAACAGTCGCACAGATCCAGCACATATAGAGCGACCTAAAGAGGAGGAGACCGGATTTGGTGCACGAAGTGGGGGACCGCATCCTGTCTGGTAAGTTTTGCATTTTGTCTTCTCTTGTTAAGGACTGGTGTTTTAGAATGTTTGTTGTTTGTGTAAAGTAGTATTGTTTAGCCTAGAACTGTTTGTTTTTCACTTCCTATATTTTACTACCCTTATTAATTTTGTATATTTGATTTTGTTATTACAGCCAACTCTCCATCACGCCGGCTGCGAATAATCCAGCGGCCACACAGACGCCTGGCCATCCCCCAGGATGTGGAGGAGGAGGAGCAGGTGCCATCCCCAGGGGACTAGGACGAGGCAGTTGAGGAGGAGGTGCCATCCCAGGGGGAGGAGGTGCCATCCCAGGGGGTGGAGGAGCCATCCCCACAGGAGGAGCCATCCCCTGAGGAGGAGCCTGCTGCCCCACATCTGCAGCCAGAGTCCTCCGATGAAGGAGAGGGGGCGGCCGAGGCCGAGGAGATTGACTGTAAGCTAACCTTAGAATCAACTTTTGTAACATATGTTGCAATTCAACACATTCTCACACTACTTTCACTATTTTTGGTTACAAATACAAAGAAAGATCTAGCAGGATTTCATGTAGCTTCCAGTCATTAATCATGCATCAAAAAACGTTCTTTCTAGGTTGTTGGCTAGCATGACTAAAAATAGACATGAGTTGTTTAGTTGTCCATAGCTGTACTGACAAATGTTTGCTCTAAATTTTTGGACGTAGGCAGAAAGTATCATTTAGAAGTTCAGCATAAATCTATTCACCTTAACTAACCTTACAAATCCACCTTGCCAGCACCTCCTCCACAGGACACAAGTTCCTCACCTGAATAAAAGTATTTTTCTGTTTTAGATATTGTGAACATTCCTTAAAAATCATGAAAAGAAAGTAGGATATACTTTGTTAGGCCTAGCTCCATCAAGCATCATTAGGAGTGTATGACTAGCTTCATGTCTAGGCAGCTTTTACCAGAAGACAAAGGTTAAATGTCACTTAGCCACGTTTGTCCTTTGTGAAAACCCACAACCTTCATTGCCAACAAACTGCATCACTTTAGTTCCATAGCCATAATTAGCTTGGCCCCAGGAATAACCTTTCTTACTTGTTTGGCACGGTGAAAACAGCATAACTGTCAGATGAGATGACATAACTTGAATTTTTTAGCACTGTGCAATTTAAAAACTAGCTGAATGTGTTATACATTTACATGTTACATTTTGTCAGTACTTACCTCTCTTATTTTTTCAGTCTCCTTTTACAAACACAGCTAGTTCCACATCGAGGGAGGCAGCCAGCCCTCCGGAGGAGCTTCTGAGCCCGCCACCCCAACCCCAGCGACATGGCAGACATCCTACTGGTAAGTTTTTATTTTCATTAGTTTGGTTTTTTAAAAGGACAGTACTTTTAAAAAAATGTTTGGACCAAACTCTTCCAGGTAATCTATTTGTTTTTCCTCACCCATCTGGAAGTATACAGGAAAGCCTGTATTGGCTGCACAGGAGGATGTCTGCCCTGGAGCAGCACTTGAGGCTGGACCTTCCTCGGGATGTCCCCAGGCGGTACAGCATTTAAAAAAAAAAAAAAAACAACAATAAACAATAATAAAAAGAACATTGCAGCCCAAGGAGGGGGGTGGGGAAGGCAAGGGAAAAAAGAATGTACACCACCTAAGGTTGGAGAAAATATAAAAAAGCCCTTAATACAAAAATACAGAGATAACGCTCTAACAAATATACGAGAACATTAAGATAAGTACATTTGGAGTCGGGGAGATTCTTTAAACCAATCCCACGTGGACCAAACTATTTTAAATTGTTCCATCCTATCATCATCTTCCGCCACTAGCATTTCCATATGACGGATTTTTTCTAGTTCAGATACCCAGTCAGCTATAGAAGGAGCAACAGACTCCCTCCATAATTGCGGAATAAGAACTCTAGCCGCGGTAAGAAAATCCCGTAGATCACCTCTTTTAATACTTTTAAGGGAGCCCAGTATCATAGACAAAAGAGCCACGTTAGGAGTATTGGGCAATGTAGAACCCAAGCAGTCATTAAATATCTGAATAATCAGATCCCAGAAACGATATATCTTTGAGCATTCCCACCAAATATGAAGCATTGTCCCCCTATGCGACAAACATCGCCAACAACGGTCCGAGTTTGTGGGAGTAATTCTTTGCAGATCCACAGGACAACAATACCACCTAGACAAGATTTTATAGTTAACCTCCTGGGCTTTACAAGTCAGTGCCATCTTGTGTGTGAGGGTAAATGATGTTTCCCAGTCGTCTCCAGTTATGAGACCAGCCAAATCCCTCTCCCAATATCTGGTGTATATAGGGGATATAGACTCAGGATTTTGTGTGAGTAGCTCATATAGCCTTGAGACAACATGGGGAGGGCGAACAGGTGAGCTAACTAATTGCTCAAATTCCATCAAATTTCTGTGTAGTAAGGATGGATCAGTAAAAGAAGCCACAAAAGACATTATTTGCTTGTATGAAAGCCAGGATAGTAGCTTACTTCTGTATGGAAGGTCTAGGGAGGATAACGGGGAACCCTCCCATTATGAACTATATCCTTTAGGTGACGGTGTTCGGAGGCAGACCAGGATAAGAATTTGGTAGCCCTCAATGCCGGTGGAAATGCTGGGTTATCGAACAATGGTGTCATGGGCCCCGGTCTCGTAGACAATTTGCCCGATCTAAGGAGAATATCCCATATATGTAATAAGTCCATAGAAAGTGGAGGTATGGGGGAAGTCAGCCATAATAATGACCAGTCCACCCATGGCAGAGACCGGAGACTCACTGGGAACATAAGTTCTTCCAGCAGCACCCATTCTTTCAACTCCCAACTGTGAAACCAGTCTGTCAGGCGCACTAAGACTGATGCTCTATAGTAGGAAACAATATCAGGGGCCCCCACACCTCCTCTACATTTAGGTTTAACCAATACGCCGAATGCCAATCTGGGGCGCTTCCTATTCCACAGAAACTTTAAAAACAACCTATGTATTTTACGCAGATATGCAGTTGGTAAAAATATGGGAACCGTTTGGAATATATATAACAATCTGGGGACAATATCCATTTTTAGAGTGTTTATGCGAGCGTACCAGGAAAGAGGCAGGGAGTCATATTTCTGAAGGTCGGATTGAATTTTACTATATACAGGGGAATAATTAAGTGAGAACAAAGCAGAAGGGTCCTATGGTATCATTATACCCAAATACCTAATGGCAGTAGGACAAATCCGAAAGGACAGATTATTAAGTATAGTGGACATTTGAGTCGAGTTTAAGGTAACATTTAGAAGTTTGGATTTGGAGTAGTTTACCTTGAAATTGGTACGTGATCCGAATTTGTCTAATTCCTTCAGTACCGAACCGGTATCGTAACATGAGGGGATGTTATATATAGTAAAAGATAATCTGCATATAAGGAGAGTTTATAATGGGTATCACCTATCTTGATCCCTTTAACATCCGGATTGTGACGCAAGGCTACAGCCAAATGTTCCATAACTAGGGGGTAAAGTAATGGGGAAAGAGGGCACCCCTGTCTCGTACCGTTCTTGACGTGAAAAGAATCAGAGAGGGTGTTGTTACCCGCACCTGGGCCCTGGGTGAGGAATACAATGCAGCAATTCTAGAGACCATATTGGGGCCCAGGCCTACCTGACGTAACGCTGAGTACATAAACTCCCAACTAACCCTATGGAAGGCCTTTTCAGCGTCTATGGACAGCAGGCACATAGGAGTACCTGTAGACTTAGCAAACTGGGTCAGCAGTATAGTCTTAATAGTATTGTCCCTGGCTTCCCTTCCATAGATAAACGCAGTTTGATCCAGATGAATCAATGAGGGCATATAAGGGAATAACCTATTGGCAATCAATTTAGAAAAAAATGTTTGCATCAACATTAATCAATGATATGGGTCTATAATTAGAGCAAACAGTATGGTCTTTGCCAGGCTTAGGAAAGACCGTAATATGAGCTTCCAAACTCTGTGGAGGAAACGGTGTGTCGACGGATATGGAAGAAAACACCCTAGTCATGAAGGGAACAAGATTAAGGGCATGGAGTTTATAAAACCGCGGAGTAAAGCCATCAGGGCCAGGGCTTTTCCCTGTCCGTGTAGCACGTAAAGCGGCAGAGACCTCCTCCTCAGAAAATGGGGTCTCCAGTTGCGATATCACCTCAGAATCTAACGTTGGAAGGGCTGTTTTGGTTATATAATCTTGTAGAGAGGATGGACTTGCATGGGTAGGACGGATTTGATAGAGATCGGCATAATAGTTATTAAAAGTTTGCAAGATCTCCTTAGGGATGGATGTCAAGCCGCCATTAGCAGTCCGGATAGACGGAATATAAGTAGTAGAAGTGCAAGGGTGTAAGCCCGGTGCTAACAATCGGCCACATTTATCCCCATACTGGTAAATTAATTTGCGGAAGCGATCCTGGTAGCGTTGGTATGCTAGGTCGTACAGCTTCAAAAGATGAGTCCTAGCAGCAGTCAGTTCTAAAAATACAGCTGGGGTCATGTTTTGTTTATGTAGACGTTCCAAGGAGCAAATTTTATCATTAGTAAGTGTAATATCCTGCAATGTGATCCTTTTAAGCCGAGTTCCTTGCTGAATTAGGACCCCTCGAACCACCGCCTTCATAGCCTCCCATTGTAAAGGTAGGGGAGTGGGGTCCGAAACATGGTCCCCTTTAAAATTGGTAATTGCTTCTAAAACTGCCTTCACACAAATAGAGTCCTTAAACAGGGAATCATTACTCCATGTCCATTCTCTAGAGCCCATTAGAGGAATCTGGAGCGAGAGGGATACAGAGGAATGATCGGACCAGGGACAAGATTCTTTAGAAGTAACAGGGTTCCAATCAAGTACAGAGTGACTCGCTAAAATATAATCTATACGGGAGTACACATTGTGTGGGTTGGAATAAAAGGTATAATCTTTGGAGGTGGGATGCAGAGTACGCCACATATCTGCTAGTCTAAGATCGTGTAGTCTAGAACGAAGGGAGTTCAATTTGGAATAGGATATAGGAGTTTTCCCGGTGGAGGCGTCAATCTGGGGATCCAGAACACAATTCAGGTTGCCTCCCACTATGATAGATCCCTCGGCGAACCCCTTCAGAGTCTCCAAGTACTGCGTAAGAGCCACGGTAGGGTGATGATTAGGGGCATAAAAAGAGGCCAGTGTAAATTTCCTATCCCAAAGAAAAATTTTAAGGATCAGAAATCTGCCCTGTGAATCAGAGCGGGAGTCAAGTATCTGGACAGGCAACATTTTATGGAAACCTATAGAGACCCCCTTAGTTCTAGACTCAGGATTGGAGCTGTGACACCAAACAGTGTAATAACTGTTGCGGAGAGAGGGAAATCTAGTGGATTGAAAATGAGTCTCCTGCAAAAGTAAAATATTCACTCTCGGTTTATATTGAGCATATAGCACTTGAGAGCGCTTGTTCGGGCTATTCAAACCCTTAACATTGAGGGTGTGGATTCTCAGAACTTGTGATGTTTCTTTTATTGAGAACATCAAGGGAAGCGGGTCAGGGAAGGGGCACCAGATGGGCTAGGCGGGCTAAACCTAGAACGTGGGGTGAAAAACTAAAGCGGGATCCCAAAGATCCCAAATCACCGCCTGGTAAGGCAGTGGGCCTATGTGGGGGAAGTGTCTGTGCGCAGCGTGGGGAGGCAAACAAACAAGCAACAAATATACCTTCTGGTCCCGCCTGGGGGAACCCACAAAACCAAGAACAACATAAAGAATGAGCGAACCCCAAATTTCGCCCAGAGTAATAAACAGTCCCACAATCAGTATAACTAAAGTGCAGAGCATATATCAAAAGACATCAACTTAAGATAAGTATTTCACCAAATTCCTGCTAAAACAGGCTAAGGAAACAGGGATACAACATCCCAGGTCCCATAATAGGGCCAACTGGGAAGGCGAGAGCAATAGAGCTCGCGCGTCCCCCGGTGGGCCCTAGACATAATTAACCACCGGATCTAGAGTGCATTCAAAAATAGCAATACAACTAACAGCAGAATCAGCAGCAATAAACCCTAGATAATAACACTCAGCATAGCTACCAGTACATGGAAAGTCCCAGCATAGAGGAGAAACATCTTGCACAGGGTCAGATGTAGTCCGATGATGCTTGGCAGCACAGGAACGTGAAACCCCAGTCAAAGGCGGACTGTTCTCTCGGCCATGCACTGCAGGTGATAAAACAGGTTGAGGACAGAGGTGATCCAGTGGTGTTTAGCAACCTAAGAAACACAAAAAGGTTAGGATGGAAGGTAGAAGTTCCAAGAAAAGTGGTGAAGGTATCCTGAGATCCAATAAAAATTGTTGGCGATGCCGAATCAATCGGCTATTTTGTGGAAGGAGGGGGGGAAGAAAGATGACCCGCGGAGGTGCTTGGAGGACTAGCAGGCGGAAGTCATGGAGGAGCTTGCAATGGCGCTGGTTTGCTGTTGAGAAGCGAAGTCGCCGTGGGCCATTCAGGTAATAAGATGTCAGGAAGATGCAGATCACGTACAATATGAGGTAGGTCAGATGGCTCGCGAAGAACAAGGGTTCTACCTCCAGATCTGATGATGAGATGGAAGGGAATTCCCCATCTGTATGGGATATTCCGATCACGAAGAACTGTCAAAAGAGGTTAAGAGCCCTGCGGAGATCCAATGTATGTTTAGAGAGGTCAGGCAGCAGTTGTATCTGAGCCACGGCGTATTCAATACTTGTGGATTCTCTGGCTTTTTTCATGATATCTTCCCTGGTTCTGTAAAAAAGAATCCGACAGATAACATCTCTAGGGCGTTGCGGATTTGTGCTGCGCGGGCCCAGGGTTCTATGTATCTGATCTATCTCTATATCAACATCAGATGGGACAGCAAGAAGCTTAGCAAATATAGAGTAGGCAGCTGCAGGTAATTCTGAATTCGGTATGGTTTCAGGTAGACCCCGTATACGAATGTTATTCCGCCTGTTGCGGTTTTCAGCGTCATCATGCAACAGATACAACATTTTAAGTTGCGCTTCATGGCGTTCCAAAATAGCCACATGGGATACTACTTGTGAAGAAAGATCAGCACATTGGGTTTGTAACACTGTGGTGGCATTAGTAACTTGTTGAACGGACTCACGTATGGCGTGAAACTCTGCCTTGCAGCTCGCTTCCAGGCACCCTATACTGTGTTCTAAATCCTGCTTGGTGGGTAATGTACGTAGGTGAGCCTTCCACTCCTTTTCGGCATCTGTGTTGGCTGGGCTATGGCCTAGAGAAGCTTCTGAAGAAGGCATCAGGCAGGGACTAAGAATGGGAGAGTCGAGGTGTACCTCTGAAAAAGAAGTTGTGGAGGCATCAGGACCTGGTACTGATAAATCCTGCTGATGTCCGGTCTTCTGTTGTGCGCACCGCGCCGCCGGGGCGTCCCTTCTGTACCCCCTTGATTTTAGGGCCCATTGGAGCCGGATAAGAAGGCGCTGTAGCGCTTACACGAGTGGGATCCTCAGGCGGGACTCGGAGCTTAGAATAGCAGCGTCCTACTCCGCCGCCATCAGGCCACGCCCCCGTATTATTATATTTTTATATTTGTTGGGATATTTTAAGTTATTGGGGGAGATTAAAAAAATTAAACTTTTGTAAAACAAACTAAAAGCCAGATTTTCTTAATTTAATTTCATTTTTATTTCAGTGCACATCAAAACAAACTTAGATAGGTAAAGTGTCAAAGTGAGAGGGTTACTAACCTGTGGACGTTGGGCAAACACAAAATAGAGATTAAGCTAGTTTATACAAACAAGCGTCTTCACACAGGATACCAACTCAAACCCAAACTGGCGAACTCATGGAGTCCTGAAAAAATTGAGTGAAGACTGACAGGAAGAATGTGAAGAATGTTCTCACCTGGCACTCGGCATCTTATTATATAGTTCGCCCAAACCAGCCACGGCCCACTTCACCAGCCCGGCCACGGGCACGGCCACCCTAGCAGCCCGGCCATGGGTCACCTCCGATTCCTGGCCCTGGCCACGGAACACCCCCACAGCACGCCCACGGTCCACCTGCACAGCACGGGCGCGAGTGAGGCCCACCTCCAGAGCATGTTTATTACTTGCCCGTGTGTTAGGAGGGCACAGGGTGGACTGGCCAGAGGGAAGAATGGAGCTGGCTGCTCTGCAGGAGCTGGAGGGCCAGCATGGCTTATTGGTATTTGCCAACCCAGCCTTTGCATAATACCCTGATGTAGGCGAGATTGTTGGCTTACGGATTCACTTAACATATTACAGAGATGGTCAACTCTGAACATGAAGGCACCCAAAGTGGCCGATTGTTCTTGGACCGATTCTATCAGACGATGCACGGCCTCCAGATGTTGTTGGTTAAATTCTCGGTCCTGGCGATTTTGATTTATGTTTTCATGTAGGAGCGTAAGGACCGGTTCAAAATTATCAGAACTTTGGCCAGGCATCCTTGACTCCACTAATCTATCAAAATGGGCAACCAGCCTCTGATAAAGGGAAAAGAAAAAATTACTACAATATCATAAACCTTTGTGGGTCACCATAACATTATACAGACAGCATCCTGACATTGAAACATCAACTAATGTTAGACAAAAATGTTAGACACATTTTTTCTGAATCCTATACATTAAACATGGGTTGCTTACGGAAACCTCAGGTGTCTCCTCTTCTGATTGTGGTAAATGTCCACCTGAGAGACCCTAAAAAAAAACACAAATGGAACACATTGGGAAAGGTTCATTCCCCCAACACATCCCAAAAAAAAAACACTAATGGACCAGTTCTTGCCTACTCCACAGTGGATGCAGCCCGTGAAAACTCTTCAGAACCAGAAACCAGCAGACATAGATGTTCTACAAAGGCACATGATATATCACATCAAAATGAATGAATGTGGTGACATGTCTTCATATATCAAAAGTCTCCAATATTTCGCACACGCAACATTTCTTTTGGACATAGTAAGCTCACACATTCCCAAAGGGAGTGCACCAGAATCCTCTGGCAAGAAAAAATGACAAATGTTATCTATATATAGATATATTATAGAAAGATCAAAGATCATTACTTAGCTTTTGGAAGGCTGAACACACACACAAACCAAATTACCTGTATTCTCCTCCAGGCTTCTCTGCAGTGGATCAATGACCTCCTCCTGTAGATGGTGATCCGGTGATGAAAGCACAAAAACAGAAGAGGAAAAGGAGTAAGCTTGACTCTAACCCAAGTTCATTTGGATCGATCGGTTCACCACAAATCTAACCACAAAACATACCACTCCCAGAGCCAAAAATGTGTGAAATGAAACCCTCATATTACACATGAGTGTGGTTATAAACATAATTAGAGACACGTGCACAATGTCAAACAAGATATACCATGAAGGTTCATGAAGGTTCATCTTACCAGGAGGAAGGTCAGTGTCATCTCGCTGCGAAGTGACATCCTCATCATCTACATCACGCCGAGCACAGAGGGCAGGAGGGGACTGCTGCATCTCAGTGCATACTATTGTTAAAAAAATGGAAATACACACATTGTTAATGCAAGTCAAAAGAAGGTAAAAATACACCAAAGAGGTCATTTACCAAAAATGATCTCATATTTCACCACCAAGCATAAATACGTAAAACACAATGCTATTTTGTTCTCAATGCTAATGACTAAACTGTTGCAATCCCACAAAATTGCAAAAATCAATTCACATTGGTAATTAGGTAATGTAAAAGGATTGAACGGACATGGTTGGCAAGCATTGGAGTCATCCCGGTAGTCCACCCCTACCACCGTTTCTGGCCCAATGAATGGCAACGCCAATCTTTCATACTCCTTGAGACGCTGCACAAGATGTTCAGGATAGGTCCCACTCCTTCTGGCCTCTGTGGCCAGGACCCTTTTGACATGTCTGAAGAGGTCACTCACACGTTTTTGACACTGGGTAATGGTCCGTTGTATACTCCCCACTGCATTTACACTCCTGGCAATTTCCTCCCAGAGTCCCTGCCTTACATCATGGGAAGTCTGGGAAGTGCAAGTCCCCATGGAGTCTAGGAAAATGTTGTACGTAGGACTCCATGAGGGCTGCATTTTGCTCAGGAGTGAAGCTGGTTGCCTTGGAAGCAGAATCCCTGGTCCAGCTCAAACTGGCTGAGGTTCCAGGTTGAGGGACCAGGGGCCTAGATGTTACTTGGCATGCTTCACAGAGCAACCTAGCTGGCCTGAGGGAGCTGCCTGTTGGTCTATGGACTGAAGACCCTGGGGTGGTAGTGGTGGTGGCCGTGGTGGTGGCCATTCTCCTTGGCTCCATGTAATTAGAAGTCACAAAATAAAAGAGTTATGGGACAACACACCCAAAACATTTTTTGGAGGAATAAAGTCAATGGTGTATTCTTACTTGTTCTTGTTGCAACCTTTGTTCTTTTTCTGTTTTCTCCCCAAGTTTTGGTTTGCATGAGCAGAATGGCTAAGAAACTGAGCAAATTTATAGGGATTCAGTACTTGCAGACGCAAATGCGCACGTGCGAACGCGCATTCAAATGTGCGCCGGCTTAAGGATTTTGTTTGCTGTTGTCATGGATCCAAATTTGGAACTAGAGTTGCTCTTCACAACTGCTGTTGTGGCATTAAACACCACATAACTTGTCATAACAGAAGAAGAGGAGCAGCAACAACAACAGCAACCAGAAGAGCAAGCTCAGACTTCCCAAACAGTCTGGGCACCATGCATCTTCTTGGAGCATAGCTGCCTGGAAAGCTTGCGTGACCAGGATGTCAAAAGGCGTTTCCGCCTGTCTCGCCAGGTCATCCATCACCTGTACAGCTTGTTGGAAGAGAAAATTGCTCCAGCTTGTTGGAAGAGAAGCCAGGCAGTACCAGGAATGACCAGGCTCTTGGCCACTCTGTATATTTTAGGAAGGGGTTCCTTTCAAACCTCCTCTGCCTTCATTTGTGGATTAAGCCAGCCTACAGTTTCCAGGGTTTTTACGAAGGTCATCAATGCCATTGTGGACCTTGTCCCACTATATATTCATTTTACTCAAACAGCTCAAGAGTGGAGGAAGGTCAAGGTGGATTTCTTCAGGCGAGTGGGATTTCCGAATGTTTTGGGGGCCATTGACTGCATCATGTGGTCATTCAGGCCCCTAAATTGCAGGAAATCACGCTTCGCAACCGGAAGCGATATCACTCACTGAATGTCCAAATAGTCTGTAATGCCAACAGGAAAATCATGAGTGCACGCACAGGTTTCCCAGGATCATGCCATGATGCCTATATCCTGCGTCAGAAATCCTGCTCTTGAGAAATGCCTGAGGGTTGGTTAATAGATAATGTATAATGTCATTACTGTAATACAACTAACAGTAGTCAAATCCTAAAGACACCTATTATGCTGCTATGTCCCTTTGCATTGTCAGAATGACAGGCTATGACCTATATTGTATATATGTCATATTTTGTGCTAACATCTAACTTAGCAAATACTTTATAAATGTTGTACACTATTGGGAGCATGGGGGAAGAACTAACTTTCAGATATTCCCAGAAGCCCTAGTATGATTACTATTTTCACAGCTCACGGTACTTCAGTGTGGTAGTCAATAGTAACAATGTCTCCTAACAACCAAAAAGCAATAAAGTGACCGAAGAGCACAACCCTTAGCGACCTTTGTAAAAAACCTCTAGTGTTACACTGCATTCACAGAACACTTACTATACCAAGAACTAACATGTCTGTCTTTTTACAGCTGACAAAGGATACGGGCAGCTTCCATGGCTTATGACACCTGTGCGTCACCCCCGGTCTGAAGCAGAGCATAATTACAACAAGGCTCTGCAAAAAAGCCGGGGGTTGTGGAGCAAACCATTGGGCTGCTAAAAGCATGGTTTCTGTGCTTGGCGCGGCCCAGTGGTGAGCTCCTATACGCGCCGTGGAAAGCTGCCCGAGTCATCATGGCATGCTGCATCCTGCACAATCTGTGTCTGCACCATGGGGATTCCTGGAACTCGAGCCAGAGGTGCATCAACATCCTGCCTCTGGCTCCCAAAGCACAGCAGAGGGACGTCGAGTCAGAGCTGAACTCAACGCTAATGTCTTTACGCGTGAGTATTTACATATGTTTGCATGCATTACACTTTTCAGCACATCCTGTTTGGTTTACAAACCAACCTAGGAGTTGAAGTCATAGCAAGCACACTTTAATCGTTTGGGAAATGAAATAGCAGACATATTTGTGTAAGAGCTGGACCTTTATGTGACACATCCTAATAATGTAATCTATTTCTTTACAGGGCTATACCATCCCTCTGCTGTGCTGCCAAGCCTCTGGAATGTCACATCACAGACTACCGTACATTCGTGGATGATATTGCTTCCGGTTAAAGAAAAAGTCCACCTTTATGTCCCTCCACTCCCAAGCTGATGTGAGGAAGTGACTATATAGTGGGCCAAGGTCTAACATGGCATTGAAACCTTCATAAACACCCAGGAAACTGTATACTGGCTCAGTGCACAAATTAGGGGCGATGTGGTTTGAAAGGACACCCTTCCTAAAATATATAGAAAGTCCAGGAGCCTCATCATTCTTGGCATAGCCTAGCTTCTCTTTGTTTTTGCTGCAATTTTCCCTTCCAGCAAGATGTACAGGTCATGGATGACCTTGCAGGACAGGCATAAAAATCTAGGACAAACACCGCTGGGAACCACCATTAATCTATATTATACAAAAACAGGAATCAAATATACTCTGATGGAAGAAGGAAAAGAATTCAAAGAATTATATAAGGACACTATATATCATGAACCTTTGTTTTCGTTTGCATATCAGATAAGCTATCTTGATTGCCACCTGATTGGTATTATGCATGTGGGAATAATGCTTATAAGTTCCTACCTGTTGGGGGCACTGGTAGGTGTACTATTATAAGAATAGCTCCGTTTACTTGGTTTATGGATACTAATGATTTAGAGATCCAGAAAATGCCAAAGCACCAATTATCTAAAAGAGAAACCCCTACAGTTAAAGCAAAGCCCCTTATACACCTACCTTGGGAGAAAAAGTTTGGTTTATCCCTCACTATTGTTGGATTGTCAGTTCAGAATGCACATACAATAGAGAAATTTGCTGAATTGTTTGACAATGTTACAGATGAGATGTGAGTATGATTTTTTTTATTATTTTTAACACGTATTCGGTGTATAAGACGCACCCACTTTTCCCCCCCAGTTTTGGGGAAGAAAAAGTGCGTCTTATACACCGAAAAATACGGTATATACAGCTTGATCTCAAATCGTTTTCAGTGTTGCAAAGGAAACAAAAAAGTATGAAAACAACAGTATGTGCAACAAATGTAACAATAAATAACTAACTTTGGTAATGGGTACAATGTAACCTAAAAAAGTAACACTTACCCTTAAGCTGCGTACACACTCCCAATTTTTATCGTTCAAAATGAACGACGAACGATCGATTAAGCAAAAATCGTTCGTAAAAAAAGTAACCAACGACGCAGATGAACGAGGAAAGTCGTTGGAAATGAACGACCGGACCGGCGGATCGGATTGGACGACGATCGTTGACCATCGTTCGTGTGTACGATAGTTCATTGATCGTCCATGGTCTGAGCATGCGTGATGAACGAACGTTCCTGCGGTGCACGTAACTTCCTGTATCTTTCAAACGATCGCATCTATTGTGTGTACAATATCTACGAACGATCGTGCCATTATCTGTATGTACAGGATCGGTGCTATACGATCGTTCGCAGATATCGTGCAGGATCAGTCGTTGTTCGTTTACCAACGATAATAATTGGAAGTGTGTACGTAGCTTAAGGAAGATGAAGTATTAAAGATTCTAATTGACCTGTAATGGACTGTAGATGCGCACAGAACAGAGAGCAAGTGTGCGCTAATTAATTGCTATGATCTCACCATTAGCTTAACAGATCCTCCTTAATCGCACAGCTGAAATCTAAATCTGCCTTAATTGGCAGATTCGCAACCCCTATTGCTCATTATCAAGGCAGGAATCCAGCTGGCAGTGAAGGCGCGTGTAGTAGCGCACTCGGCTCCGGACCGCGGGAAACCGGCTCACTGGAAGCGCGAAGGTACGCGCGTCCAGCGTACGCGCTTTTTATTGATGAATCAGGCCCAGTGTGTATGTTATAAAGGAATGTATATGTGGATAAATCACTTACTTATTTATCTGGTTTCAGAGTTATTTAAACTTCCATAAACTTTTTTTATAGGGCACACGAGAGATCTAGGAAATGGATGATTATATAAAAACTAAAAAAAAAATCAAATCAAATCAAAAAATAGCTGGTGTATGGATATATATCTGTCACGGTCCCTTCCGTGACAGAAGTTTGAGGATCTGTCAGACTAGCTGCATGTGTGATTATCTGACAGCCTCTTTGGTTTTACTTGTTGCTGTGTTGTTGTTTGTAATGACCACTCCCCTTGTATCAGTTGCAGCTGGGGCTCATTACTGCTCTTCCATTTAGTCTGGCCTCACACTTCATGCTGTGCGGTTAAAATTCACTACTGGGATGTGAATAGCTGGAGTGTCCTGCCATTCTGAGTTCCTGTTGATTTCTGCTTATAAGATAAGTTGCGGTTCTTTTGGTGTATTGGTGTTTTGGTGTATTGGTATTTGTTGTTTATTAGGCCTCAGGGAGACACTGGGTCCTTCATAGGGGAAGGGACCAGCAGTCTCAATCCAGACCCTACTGCTACGGCTGTGCAGGGCTAGCAGGGCCTAGGTTCCTGGGTATGAGTATCCCTACCTTCAGGGGATGCTCATATGGTTAGGAGTCAGGGCTGGATTAGGGTTTTGCAAGGGGTGACCATTCCCTTTTCCCTAGGTATTTGAGGCCCAGTAGTTTATACACCTTCCTGTTACCCTCCCCTCCCTGTCATTCGTGACAATATCCTAATAATAAAACAGTAAGGGGGTTATTCATGCTTAAAATGATTAAGTCTATGGGGTAGGTCACGCTATGGAGGCTTGAGCAAGCAATTCCCGGAGCTCTGTACCGCCAGCAGCTTTTCTTTTTTTCAGACTGGTCATCTCCTAGCAGCGGTTCTCTGCACTCACCCGCCTTTGTCACACCGGCTGAAGACTCCTAGGTCCTCTAAACTGCTGAAGCACCAGGGTCTTCGGCAGTTTTTTGCTTCTTTCTCGGAGGCTCCTGAATTGACCCCTGATTCCAGGATGACGCCCCAGAAAACTCCAGAACATGTGGTCGCCGACAGCATGGATGGCTTACCTGGTAACACGGAGCCTACAGCTGATCTACAAGACAGCCCTGATCCATGTCCTCTCTCCCCTATGTTCTTGGTAGCTGCTTCTCTGATGGCTTAAGATAATCAGGTACCTGCTTGTTCACATGTGCATTGGGAAATCTGCTGAGCCAGCTCCCATCTAAAGAGGACTTGAATATGTTAGCTACTCCAATTGGGAATTCATTGAAAAGAGAGTTGGATGTTTTACAGCAGAAGATTTTTTCTGTTGATACCAGGGTGGCAGCTTTGTAAAACAATTCAGCTAGTTCTGAGACCCACATAAAGGCATTGGAATCTATTACCACCAATATGCAGTCACAACTTACCTCGTTATACCTACGCAAAGAAGATAACAAAAATAGAAACCGTAGGAATAATGTACATATTCGAGGTATTCCAGAGGCGACTGCTGGCGCTAAATTGAGAGCGATAATTACTGCGATTTTGAATCTTTTCCTGCATCGCCCCCCAACTTCTGATATTGAATTGGATAGATTACATAGGGTAAATGGTCCTCGCAGTGCTAATGTGACCTTTCCGAGAGATGTGTTATGCCATATACATTTTTACAACATCAAAGAGGAAGTTCTGAGACAGGCAAAGGGGAATGGCTTGATGGATTTTGACTGAGCGCAAATATAGATCCTGCTGGATCATTCCAGCAACACCCTGAGGATGCGCTGTGTTTTGGGACCTCTCTTGGATGCCATCCGTGCTGCCTAGGCTTCATATAAGTGGGGTTATCCCCTCCATCTAAAAGTATTCGCAACTTCCAGCACTATTTGAGTTTCTGCATGCGGCTCCTGTGGATGTACCTGACTGGTTGGCGTTTCCACTGGATAATTTGCCATCTATGATCAGAAGTTCTGGACCGCGGAATACTGCTCGACTTCGCCACATTTATCGGGATGGCACGATTGTGCAGTCTTCAACAAGTCCAAATGAGGACTAAATAGAATTGGCAGTCTCCAGTTCTCTGTTACCTTATAGTTGCTCGACCATATGGCCCGCTGTTTGATGAGCTGCACTTTTTTCTGGTGATAGAGACAGCATACGATCCTATGAGGACTATGTATCTTCAGAGACCTTGAGCTATTGGCCGAGGTGCTTAGCACTCTCCTCCATGTGGTCAGGACACTTTGGAACAGCCATAGAGGAAATTGCTGTTACACTGTTGTTTTAGTACTGGTATTAGTATGGTTATCCTCCATTACCTTAGTTAAGATTCATTATGTCATCTCATATCGAGCCCACATCCAGGTCATGTAATGTTTATAATGGTATTTAGCGGGCTGCTACTCGTCTCCTCCAGGGCCTAGATACATTGGCCTACCTGACGGGACATACCTTTGTTATGAGCAAAATCCTTGTTATATAGCAATGGAGCCCTTGCCATATCAGGGTGCTTCTGAGTTACTTATTTTCTTGCAATACATGGTTAGTACCATATTTACAGGTGTTTATGAGCATATGGGAGGTTTTCTGTAGTAGAAGACACGCAGCTTGCACTTTCCAAATGTGTTGGGTTATGTTGACTTAATATTCCAGATTGTGTTTTGATTGTTGCCGCTGGCGGGAATAAGCTCATCTCTGTAGGGTACCATCTCCCCACTTAGGCCTGCTCCACCTTCTTTGAGAGTTTAATTGTTTTTTGAGCATTCAAGATTTTCTTATAGCTGAGGTGCTCTAATTTTGTTCCCTTTTCCGTTGCTTGTTTCCTTAGTTTTTAGGACACCTGTTTTCATACTGTTAGGCACGCTAACCCTGGGTGGGGATTTTAATTTTTCCCTCAGTACCATTTTAGACGTTTCTAGTAGCGCATTAACCTTATCGGGTTCTGCTATGCGAAAGATTTAACGTCTTTTGCATTTACACCAAATTGTTGACATATGGCGTATCCTCCAACCAGTGGAAAAATATTTCACCCTTTTCTCACCTATGCACAAAACATATTCCCGTATTGATTTCTTTTTTGTTAAGCATCATGCAATACCTATAGTCCTCTATTCCAATATTGGAGTAATCTCTATCTCTGACCATGCCTCGTGTCTTTGTCAGTAGAATCCACATCCTCGGTGCCCAAGTCATACTCTTGGAAGTTAAATGATTCCTGTTGGAATCTGTGGAGGTGCATGCTGGACTTAAAACTGAACCTAAATCTTTTGAGTTAAATGGTCCTTCGGTTGAGAATCCATTATCCCTACAGGAAGCACATACATTTTATATCAGGGGTTCCTCATCCAACAAGGCCAGAAGTGCAAAAAAGTGCAGGAAGCAAGATAAAATCAATTATATACTGATCTCCAATCTCCAATTTAGAAGTAACGCACAAACGTCACCATACTTCAGACGTAGAAAGACAGACTATTCATACTAGAGAGCACAATAAAGATTTACTCCATTTTAAAACTAAATTTTTGCTCACTCCTGATATTCTTCTCCAACAGACCAAATTAGGGTTAATGGGTTGCTGTCTCAGTTTTTTACTATAAATAATGGAACACGACAGGGGTGTCCTTTGTTGCCCTTATCATTTATTTTGATATTGGAACCGTTCCTACGGCATGTCAGAAACAATCCTAACATACAAGGAGTAAGAATCCAGAAACAGGAACATAAGGTAGAGGCATATGCGGATGATCTACTTTTTTACATTTCATCCACTAGGATTTCGGTTCCGAATCTATTGGATGAAATTCTCTCTTTATCTAAATACAAAATCAATTTGCAAAAATCGGAGGCCTTATCAATTTCTTTGCCCGTGGAGATGGTCAACACATTGTCTCCCTTTTCCCCTTTTAAATGGGCTAAATCTGTCATATCCTATTTGGGTACTTGAATTCCAAAAGATTTGTCCTCATTAGCACACTTAAAATTTCTACCACTTTTTTTTTTTGCCCAGTGAAGCTCAGGGCTCTTGCTGTGGTATATGCAAAAGTGCTTTTATCCTTATTATGGGTATGTTTCTTAGTAATATTGGTTGGCAGATTGATGGTCCACGGTAGGCGGTGCCTCAGACTTCACATAACCTACTGGGTTTACCCCCGGGGCGGAGCGATGGCCAATGTTTGAGCCTGATTGCTGTTGCTGTTACTGTTGGTGATGTTGGGGGCGTCGCTGGCAGTGGACTACTCTGAATTATTGACTGTATATGGGTCTATACATAATTATATGTTTGCTGCATGTTTTTAGGGATAGGTGCGCTGCCCTAGTTGATTCCCTCCATGTCTAATCGGAGTGGCAATGTTGATTTATTTTTATACTGTTCTCTATCTGAATCTGCACTTTAGGCGGACTCTGGAACGTTAGTTATTAGTTGCGGTGGAGGCTGGCGGAGCCATGCCTCTGTCGAGTTCCACTACCCCCATCAGTCTGCTCCTCTCCCTAGTGGTTAGGAGTTAGGTACTAATTAGTTTTATCCTACTTGGTGGGCTTCGGCTGCTCGACCGGAGCACTTTCCACCTCCCTATATCTATTCATTTCTTTTCTTCTTTCCCTCTCTTCTTTCTTGTTTTACTCTCCCGTATCTATTTCTCTTCTCCCCCCCCCCTTTTTCTTCTTTTTAATTTTCTTTCTTTTTCCTCTCTGGTCCTCCCCTCTTTCCTTGCCCCTCTCCACCCTTTGGGTGGTCCCGAACCTAACTTTAGCTCCCCTCCCCCCCTTTTTTTTGATTGCAGTGGAAGCATAAGATAGTTGGCCGAATACTTCAGCGCCTACATGTCACTAAAAATCACGTCTATTAATGCGAAAGGTCTCAATTCCCTGACCAAACGTTCAGTGGTATTGAATTCCCTCAAAAGCTCAAAATGTCAGATAGCGTTTATACAGGAAACGCATTTCCGTCACGATAAGGTACCTTCACTTAAAAACCGTCGATTTCAGACAGCGCATTATGGCTCATCCCCTGACTCCAAGTCCAAGGGTGTTAGCATATTGATTGATAAATCCCTCCCTTGGACGTTAGTTACTTTGAAGATGGACCCTGAGGGGCGGTACCTCCTAGTTAAGGGGAAGATCCACACTAGATTAGTTACCCTGGTCAACCTGTACCTCCCTAATACTAACCAAGTGTCTTTCTTGGAGGAATTTCTTGGGGTTGCTGATGTGTTTGCAGAGGGAGTTTTGGTAGTAGGGGGCGATTTTAATTTAGCATTGGACCCAGCCCACAATGTTTCTAGGGGGGCTTCCCACGTCCCTTGTTCTGTCTTACGACGCCTGAAAAGCCTCTTGCACCTCCATCAGCTAACTGATATCTGGAGACTACAGCACCCTAGTGAGCGTGACTACACTTTCTATTCTCCTGTCCACAAAACCTACTCGCGTATAGATTTTTTTCTGGTTAAACACGATGCAATCCCTCAAGTACAAAGTACAGAGATAGGGAATATGACATTCTCTGACCATGCGCCGATTTCGATCACGATATTATCTGATGTTTGCCCCCCTAGGGGCAGTTCTTGGTGTCTGAATGAATCTCTTTTATCCTCTGGCGATTTTGGGACTCATTTGGAAAGAGAGATATTGGCCTTCTTTGATAGGAATGAAGCGTCTGTCTCTAGCCCCCTGAATGTAGGGGAAGCCCATAAATGCTATGTGCGCGGTCTGTTAATTCAGCAGGGCCACAGGATTAAAAAAGAACGCCAACAGCTGCTGAGGCAGCTGCTTCAGGATCTGTACGCTCTGGAGACAAGACATAAACGTGGCCACTCCCCAGATACGGAGGCACAATTAGTGGAACTGAGAGGGAGAATAAATATGCAGTTCTGTTCCCAAGCAAAATCCA
The DNA here is from genome assembly GCF_032062135.1 of Pyxicephalus adspersus. Lineage (NCBI taxonomy): Eukaryota > Metazoa > Chordata > Amphibia > Anura > Pyxicephalidae > Pyxicephalus > Pyxicephalus adspersus. Next base: position 65,113,920 of record NC_092871.1, on the reverse strand, counting down.
AATTGGACAAATGCAGGGCGTTTTTCTATGAATATAATAATAAATGTGGGAAAGCTCTAGTGCGTGCCATACGAGTCAAAAGGGCCCGTACCTTTATTTCTTGCATCCGGTCGGGTGCTGGTACCCTTCTGCATCGTTCTCAGGATATAGCTGATGCCTTTAGGGAATTCTACTCCAAACTCTATAATTTAGGGGGGAATTCTGACGAGGGTCCCTCAGACACAGTTGAGACACATATACAGGAATACCTAGCGGCCTCCGGTATCCGGCTCCTATTACTTCAGCGGAGTTACAGGCAGCTTTAACAAAAGCGCCTACGGGTAAGGCCCCAGGCCTAGACGGGTTTACCTTAGCCTATTATAAGCGGTTTCTTCCTCAACGCTCTGGCCCCTTTTTGACTGCCTTTAACGCACTCTCTCTGCAACACCCATTGCCTGCTGACTCTTCCAGGGCCCATATCACAGTCATCCTGAAACCAGACAAAGATGCTACGTTATGTGCAAACTATCGCCCAATATCACTTTTGAATTGTGATACTAAGCTTTTTTCTAGCATCTTGGCGCGAAGGCTAACGCCCATCCTGCACCGCCTTATCCATTCGGACCAGAGTGGTTTCCTTTCATTTAGGGAGGCTAGGGATAACACTACTGGCACACTGAACTTGATCCACCACGTGACTGTACACAAAATTCCTTCTATGATCTTCTCGGCAGACGCCGAAAAAGCATTCGATCGGGTAAACTGGACATATATGCATCAAGTCCTTAATTTTTTTGGCATTCCTAGCAAGCTGTTTACGTGGATCAAGGCCCTCTATAGGAACCCTACCGCTTCTGTTCGAGTTAATGAAATTCTTTCCCGTCCGTTCTCTATTACAAATGGCACTAGACAGGGCTGCCCGTTGTCTCCCCTACTCTTTATTCTGCTCCTTGTACCCTTGCTAGGCCATATTCGCAAGAACCCAGATATTAAGGGTGTTAGAGTAGGTTCCTTTGATCACAAAGTGGCTGCATATGCGGACGATCTTCTCTTTTATATTACTGTTCCTCAGGTGACCCTTCCCAATTTACTACTAGAGTTGCGTTGTTATGCTCAGTTCTCTGATTATAAAATCAATCTACAAAAATCAGAGGTGTTGGTCATTAACCTACCAACTGAGTTGCGGAAAGCGTTGGCGCCCTCCTTCCCGTTTAAATGGGCTTGTGGTTTTGTCAGGTACCTAGGCTCTAATATCCCTGCGGACATTAGAAGAGTAGTAGAATTGAACTTTGTACCACTGCTTAACGTCATACACAGCGATCTCCAGCGATGGCGACAACAGACCTTTTCTTGGTTTGGTCGATGTAATATCTTAAAAATGAACATCATGCCACGTCTTCTCTATTTACTGCAAACGTTGCCAGTACGTATTCCTCTTCATTTGCTACATAAAATTAGTTCTGAGTTCCTGAGATTTGTGTGGAACACTGAAACCCCTCGTCTCAACAAATTTATTCTTCGACTCCCGAAGGATCACGGGGGATGGCCTTCCCCGACCCAATACTGTACCACAGGGCGGTACATTTGACCCGATTAGTAGACTGGTGCAGACACGCCAGCTTCAAAGGATGGGTGACCCTGGAAGACGCGCAGTCTCCTATCATGTTAAGTATTGTGGCATGGTCCCCGGTTGAGGATACGGTTGCTCTACGCCGACACCCCCTAATAGGTGAGACGCTTAGAGTGGTGGCAAGGTATTTCCGCATGGAAGGAATTACTGTGTTCCCCTCTCCTATGTCTCCCATTTTAGGTCACCCCAAGTTTCCAACTAGCAGGAGAGACCCAGTATAGAAGAGCTGGATTGGGAGCGGTGTTTATCGGGGTATTCATTTCCTACACCATTCCCTCTGGTCCACTACGGACCAGCTCCAGGTAGACCATTCTTTTCCAATTTCAACACTTTATTAAGTCACTGCCGCCGGCGCAGGATTTTGGCCGCCCCCTTGGCCCATTGGGGAGTATGTGTGTAAATGGTGATCCCTTGAGAGGAGTGCTTTCCCATACGTATAAAATGCAACTGACAGTCCAAGACCCTTCAGCACCATATTTTGTTACTAAATGGGAAAGAGATCTTGGTGTTAAATTTACCAAAGATCAAATAGAGTGTATGGTATATTACGAGCCCAAAGCCTCTATCAGCAATCCTTATCATGAGACTAGTTACAAAGTGCTTACCAGGTGGTATAGAACCCCCGATAGGTTGGCAAAACTCTTTCCACACACTGGCTCAGAGTGTTGGCGTTGTGGACAACACACAGGTACGCTGTTACACATATTTTGGACCTGTCCTAGTTTAACTTCATTCTGGGCGGCTGTTGCTGATATTGTGCAAAAGCTGATGGAGGTGTGGATACGAGATAAACCGGAGCTTGTTCTGCTTCATGTGTCGGCAATGTCGAGAAAATGCTATAAAAGGTCGCTGCTGCGCCATTTGTTAAATGCGGCCAAGGCCTGCACCCCCCCCCCCCGCTGTGGAGACAAACTGGTCCACCTACTGTGCAGCAATGGCTGACCAGGGTAAACGATATCCAATATATGGAGGCGCTTATGAGTGCTGGAGACCATTCTACACGCAGACCAATGCGTACCTGGTATTATTGGGACGAATTCAAGGCCACTGCAGATTATTTGCGGCTGCTCCGCCCTCTACTGTGAAATTATGACGCCTCCACTGTTTATCAAGTCCCATCCCCCTGCCCCACCCCTCCCTCTTTTCTTTTTCTGTCCTTTGCCAACTCCTCCCCCCCCTTTTTTTATTCTTCTCTTTCTCCCCTCTATTTTTCTCTAGTTCTGCATATAAAATCAGTAACCAGTGAAACCTGATAGCAGATTGCTTACTGTTACAATGCGAGTATTATTGTGCGCGTATAAAAGTTATTGGATATGAATATTTCTATTAAACTGTAAGCTCCCTTATGTTTTTTGTTTGACAATGTTTTTTGTATTTACCAGTTTGAATTATGTACATGTCTGTTTTGTTGGTTGCTAATAAAAATAAATAAAAAACAAAACACTTTCTACCACTTTTAAATGCTATAATGGACTTGGATCATTGGAAACAAAATACATTCTCCTGGTTTGGCAGGTGCAAATGAATGTTATGCCACATTTGCTGTATTTGTTGCAATCGCTACCTGTTCAGATCCCATACACTTTGTTGAGCAGGTTCAGGCAGGAGTTTCTCCGCTTTGTTTGGGGAAGGGGGGGCGGACCACGTATACAGAGACAGATACTTTGTTTGCCCAAACTGAAGGATGGGATTGCCTTCCTAGACCCTCTGCTATATCATGAGGCTGTACATATGGCAAGACTGATTGACTGGTGTACAAATGGGAAGCAGAAGGCTTGGGTGACTCTAGAAGATGCAATTTCCACTGTCCTATTAGCAGACGCAGTATGGTCCCCCTAGACGCTTTTGCAAAGGGGCTTGGACATCTTTTGATAGGCCCTACCCTGCGCATTGTCTGTAGACATTTTAAATTGTTAGGTCTCAGTACCTATCCATCACCCTTGTCACCTATTCTGGGTCACCCTCGGTTTCAACCTGGCTTATCGGATCCTAGATTTCGTCTCTGGAGATAGCATGGAATTTTCCGAGCCATGCAATTGCTTTCACTGCCGGACTTGATGCCAGATGCTTTGCATTATCTCCAGCTAGCCCATTTATTTGAGATCCAACCCATCACCAGCTCAATTTATACATCCTCTCTTGAACTTGGAGTCTATGTGTATTTCTGCTGGCTCAATGAGAAGGACTCTGTCATATGCGTACCAGTTAATCCTTTAATCCAGTTAATTCAACAGAATTGAAAGGATCTGCTTCTACTTCTAGTTCCTCGAATGCACCCTGACTTCTCCTTCATCCACAGAGACAGACGTCTGGAGAGATATCCCAATAACACACACGCACACAGTATGGTCTTAGGAATAGTCTCTAATCTTTACTTGTCAAGGCGGTCTTTTTATACACATTGTTACACAAGGGGGTCATGTTATTTACGTACACCTGTTTATGTTTTAGCCATATATAGTGTCACTTGATACATTGCAAGGCATACATTGTACTTCAAAAAGCTTTTGTCATCTGGTTACAGAGTAGACAGAAATAGAAATACAACTAGTATATACTACAAGTTAATTTAACATTAATATTAACATTAATTAGCTATACAGTCCTAGTTAACCCTTCAATCCCCTCTTAAGTCATGAACATGACTTATTTCTTTCTAACATAGAGAGGTAAATACCACATTTTTGTCCAGGATCTGTGGGCTTTGGACACATAGCGCAAAATTTTTGTATAAGGGAAGGATTGGATACAACAACATCAAGGAAGCAATTATAATTACAATACTGATAAATAATGATCTTAACCAACTCAGGTCCGGCAGCCAGCTCAATAACCAGTCCTGCCAGGAGGATGAACCAACATCCTCCTTGATATTATTAGCAATTTCATGTAATGCTTGAATATGGGACTGGATTGATCTGGAATGGTCAGCTAAATTAAAACAACACATTCCTTTAAAATCCTGAAACCCTACGTTATGTTTAAGTAACAAATAATCCACAGCAAATCTAGTTTCTAGCACTGCTCCTCTTACTCCTTGTAGATCTAAAAGCATGTTTGATAAGGTAGAAATATGATTCAGAGATTTGGCCAAGTCACATGCAATAGAATTTATAGTACGAGTATTATATATAGCCAGTCCAGGCACTCCCAATATAGAGGCCCCCAAACTAGTATATTCTGCACGGCTGAGAAGGGGTAGAGTAGAGTCACAATTTTCTGATAAAGTCTTGGTAACCAATCTGTAAGCTCTCCTGACAGGGCGTTGTCTAGGAAGGGCCAAAGTGAGCCTGGATAATGCACAGGGACCTCCAATAAAATTTGCAGGAATATAATTGTAAGTGCTGTTACCACATGACAAAAACAATCCCTTAGGGAGCATTATATTATAGATAAAACTAAGAGTCGAAATGGTCTTATTGCAACTCATGGAATTATCCAAGGAGCTAACAATCCTACCATTCTTTTTACAGGTGTCATTATTATAATCATATACACTATTCTTAGGTAATCCTCTTTTTATGTCTCTGTCATCACAATATAAGGTCATATCCTGGGAAAAGGTAAAACAGGTCTCTGCTGCAGTCACATTACCAGTAGTTATTCTAATATTATCCCTGCTATATCCTAATTTCTGACATTCCCCACAGAAGTCATGCAAGGGAATAAAAGATTGTGTATTTTTAGTCGTCGACCAGACTTCAAGGAGGGATTCATCGGGTGTAGGCACAGCTACAACACATGTTTTTATAAGGTCCTGTGGGCTTTGTAGGTCTTCAAGGCACAATGAGCTAACATTTAGGGCATTTAGGGCCATCCTGACTATACTATTTTGTTCAGAATTAAAGGGGTTGGGAGCAAAGGGATCTTGCTCCTGAGCTCTTTTGGATACTGACTGATTATTCGGTGTACAACATAAGAAACTCATCTCCTCTGGATGATAGTTACAAGTAGTAATAAGCCAGACTGGCAAGAAAACACAAAGATTAATAATTATCAACAGACAAACAAATCTCCCAGAATATTGTGGGGTCATCATCTTCAGCCTGTGGCAAGGCACTTTTCAGGGATTTCACACCTGCTTCACCCTCTTTGTCTCCGTTCGACGCTGGAGAACAAGCCTCAGGGACCCTTTTCATTCTGCTAGCGTGAATCCAGATTGGAGCCTCTTCTGTGAGAATCGCTGTTCTGGTGACTGCTGCCACTCAGGTGGGCGGTCCAAACGGGAACTCAGTCTGCTTTCGTCCTTTTGCCAGGCACTACGTCTCCTGGTTGGAAAGGATGCGTAGGTTCCTGTGGAGAGAAAGGAGAGGCACAAGCAACATGTTTTTCAACTTGATCTAAAGTTTCCACAAGTTTCCTCACATATTCTGCCTGTACTAATTCTAGATCTCCTTTTTCTATCACGGGGGTCTTTGGACCCCAAGGGGTGGGAAAGGTCTTCCCATTAGGACCTCAAATGGTGAGTACCCAGTATTCTTATTAAGCTGCATCCTAATTTCTGCTAGGGCTACAGGCAAAAACTTTTTCCAATTAGTGAACATGCCTCCAGTAATTTTCCTTATTTTTTCTTTAATTGTTCTATTCATCCTTTCTACTACCCCAGAACTCTGAGGGTGGCAAGGGAGGTGGAACTTCCAGTCAATCCTAAGGGCTTTGGAAAGCTCCTTACATACTCTGGACGCAAAAGCTGGGCCATTATCTGAGTTAATTTGAACAGGGCATCCCCATCTGGGGATGATCTCTTGTAACAGAATCTTTACCACAATTTGTGTGGTTTCATTGGTAGTAGGCAAAACCTCTGGCCATCTAGAGAACATATCCACAATCACAAGGGCATACTCCTGCTTTCTTCCTGTCTTTGGAATATGGGTAAAGTCAATTTGTAAGTGAGTGAATGGCGAAGTCGGGTAAATCAGATGCTGATGTTGGGCCTTCTTTGAGTTGTTTGGGTTGTTTCTAAGACATATAATACATCGTGAAACATAGGATTGTACCTTTGATCTAAGGCTTGGTATAAAAAAAATCTCTCCTAATGAGGTCACTGGTTGCCTGTGCTCCCCTATGGCCAAGGCCATGATATTGTGCAATTAAAATTGGGGCGCTTGCAACTGGAATACATGGTTTCCCCTCTTAGCAGATAAGAACCGTATCAGGGTCTTGTACTGCACCTACCAACTGCCATTCTAACTTGTCACTACTTGTAGACAATTTCTGGAGGCTTAGCAATAAATTGTTGGTAAGGATAATTTCTGGAACTAGAGAGGGCTTTGCTGCCTTTTCAGCTAGGGCATTCCCCTTAGCTATGTTCGTTTGAAGGCCAGTATATGCTTTAAAATGGATAATAGCGACTTTGCTTGGTAATTGGATGGCGGCTAGGAGATCATGTAGTAGGATAGAATGTGAGATTTGCTTCCCATCTGCAGCTATGAAGCCTCTTCTCAGACAGATTACCCCATGATCATGTACAACCCTAAAGGCATATTTGGAATCAGTGTATATATTTACATCTCTTCCCTCAAAAAGACAACAAGCTCTAGTGAGGGCAATCAGTTCAGCTGCTTGGGCTGACTGAAAAGGTATAGGATTCGATTCTAGAATAATATCAGGGAGTTGAACCACAGCGTAACCCGCATGATAAGTGTTGTCATTAGGGCGGGAACAGGATCCATCCACAAAAATATCAGGTGCTCCTTCAATAGGTGTGGACTGTATGTCAGGTCTAGGTGAGGGGTGTTCATGTATGAGTTCAGTACATTCGTGGGGAGGAGGCAAATCATCCTGTTCTCTCTTATATCCAAGTAGGGCATTTAGTATAGCCATTGGACCGAATGTGGGTGCTGAGTATTTAATATGAAATTGGGGGTTGGATAACAGGAAAACTTCATATCCACTCAGTCTTTGTGCTGACAAATGTTGTGTATGTATGTTTTTTAATAGGACCTGAACATTGTGTGAGGTATGCAGAGTGGTAGGATGACCTAGGGTGATAGGCGTGACCATCTCAGGGACCATGGCACAGGCTGCCAGACTCCTGACACACGCAGGCAAGGGCGCTGTGTAGCTTGGAGGACAATGGAGTAGACTACCGGGGAGTCTACATAACCCTGAGGCATTCTACACCAAGTATACTGGCGATATTTAAATGTAAAGGCAAAAAGTGGCCGTGTCTCCTTGTCAACTGGGACAGAAAATAATGCATTCTTTAAATCAATAACAGAGAAAAACTCTGCATGGGCAGGAATAGCTGATAACAGAGATGGCACGTCTGGAACCACAGGGGCTATGGGTATGATCTGAGCATTTACTGCTCTAAGATCCTGGACAAACCTAAAGGTATTGTCAGCCTTTCTCACTGGGTTGATAGGTGTATTATAGGGGGAGATAGTTTCCTCAATAACCCCTGCTCTAGGAATTCCATCATCATAGGCTCAATTCCCTTTTCTTTTTCTGGGGAAAGTGGGTATTGTTTAATATAGACAGGTGCAGTGCCGGGCTTAAGCATTGCCTTGTATGGTATACAAGAGATTAGGCCAACATCGTGGTCAGTATTTGCCCAAACCTCAGGAGGAACCTGATCAAGTAGCGGATCCTGTGGTTGGCATTCCAAATATAAAAAACAATTACCGTTTGGTACATGGATGGGCATGACTGAGGATGTGACATGTAGGTGTCCCGTCTTACTAATCCCCAACTGCAACTTCAATAGAACAAACAAATCTCTCCCTAATAAATTCACAGGAATGATCCTGAAACGATGTGTGAACATTGACTGGTGATTGTATGGATGTTGGATCGAGAGAGGAGGAGTTTTATAAGATCTTGTAAGTATCCCATTAATTCCCACAGAGGGCTCAGCATTCTCTCTTGGACCACTATATTAATCCTCACATAAAGTGCTACAAGTAGCACCAGAATCTACAAGAAAAGGGAGAGGACGTCCCTCTATGTTTAACACAATCAGTGGTGACTCCCCTATAGTGGTTTGTGATGAGAGTGAATGTCGGGATACTGTCCCCCGGGCATCTTCATTGTAATGTCTGCTGTCCCCAGGCTACAGGGAAGCGAGGAGTATTATTCTGGGGCTTTGGCTGTGGTGGGGGAGGATTTTGAATCTGAGCTTGTGGATATGGTTGGGGACCTTGAGCTTGAGTATCATTTGGGGCATATTGCCTAAGTGCGTAGGGGCATGGACTGATCCAGTGGTCAGTCTTACCACAGTTAAAGCAACCTGCAGAACAGTTTCTATTATTACCCCCTTATCCAGCATATGAAACTCTACCTCTTCCTCTGCCCCTTCCCCTTCCTGGTAAACCTCCCCTGTTAGACTGATTTGGGGGGGCAATTCCTGTCCTGTGTCTGGTAATGGGCTTCTTTGAGTCTTACCACTTCAAAACAGCCAGCCGCATCTGTCTCCATTAATTTGTTTTGGAATTGATCTTTATTAAGACTAGGCCATTCGGAGATCATTTGCTTAACAGTAAGCTGGAGATGTGGTTTTAAATTGGTAAGGAAAGTCTGAATTAGCATAGAATGCATATCATCCTGAATACTCATTCCTGCTTCCTGAGTCCAAACTTCAATAAACCTCTTCCAGAAGTCTATAACAGACACTCCTGATTTTTGTTTACAGGCTACAGCGGTAGGCAACAAGGACCTAGTCTAAAAACACCTCTCCATTTCATGCTTAATTTCTTCCCACATTGTGTCTATGCCCGCCTCAGTATTTAGTTTATAATTTCCAGCAGGCGTATTTGGGGGCTCTATAGTGCTTATAGAGGGGACCTTACTCCAATCCTAGGGGGAATTTGCTGTTTTAAATGCATATTTTTGGAGGGTTCTCCCTGAACGGGTCTCCATGGGGGATGTCTCTTTTACTAAGACAATCTTTTGTATTGTATGACTTGAGGATACCCCACCAGTCACCCCCGATTCTGGTATTGGATCATCGACCTGACCACTCTGGTCTGAAGATGATACAATCCTATCTTGTTGGACTGATTGTGGTAGGTCAGCAAGTAGTGAAGGGGCAGGTGGAGGGGCAGTGGCAGGAGTCATAGTGGCAGTACATCCTGCCAATAAATCAAAATCGTCTTTGGACAAGGAAGGATATATCTTTGGGATATTTCCTGAATAGGGAGGAGGTTTCTGAGGTGGACCCCTAATCAATTCTTTTTCTAATTCATGTTTCTTTTTACATCCCTCCTGCTTCTCTGCCTTCTGTTTCTTAACCTTTTTATTTGGTCTGCCATACCAATATGGTGCATAGGTGAGCCAATTCTCCCCCCCCCCCGACTTAATATACTTCATGTCCCACTGGGGGTCTGGACCATATTATGGGTAAGCTTCAGTGTCCCCTAAACATAACCCCTTAACCATGTCCATATGGAAGTTGTCATTAGCACCTTCCTGAGGGAACAGATTTACACTCTTCGTCCCCTCTGTCCATCCTGCCATATTATCCACCCAGGGAATACCTAAATAGTAATCAGTCCCACAGAACCGAGCTACATAATCCTTACATGTTTCTCCTAGATACGGAGGGGGTGGGGAGACCTTTCCTTGTTTTGCACCCATTTCTTATAACTTAATTGAGACGGAAGCAGTGCTGAACTCTTCCCAGGACTGGCTGTACTGAACCGTAAAGGCTCTGACAATTCCTGTCAACTGGGTACAGAGGACTTATGTCTATGCTCACATTCCATCTCAACTGCCTGTTAGTATTATCCCTTAAAACCATCACTTGCGTTCACCAGTTTCTGGGTTAGCAGGTTTCCCCTCGCCAGAGTGGTGGGGCGTCTTACGGTTCTCCAGGACACACACACAATAAAGTTAGTACAGTTTTCACAGTATCATTTGCTGCTTACCTTCAGCACAAAATGAAAACACTTAATATTTCATAACATCACAATATCATTTGCTGCTTACCTTCAGCACAAAATGAAAATACTTAATACTTCATAACATCACAACATAAAAGAAAGCATGTGAAAGCGACAGATAAGAAGCGATAGAAATTGGCTGACAAGAAAAATCAGGGTGCAGACAATAGTTAAACTCTTCCCTCTCTTATATTCTTCTCTAAAGAATTTCTCTTTTGAATTCTTCCCTAAAGAATTCCTCTATAGACTTGGCCCTTAGTCTATTTAATTCTGGGACTTCCCTAAAGCCCACAGTTTAAAGCCTATCTTCCCCAAAGATAGATACTTTCCCTTTCAGTCTATTCTAAGTGGATTCATGATAGAAGCATCAGATCTTGGAAAGGATTGGAATTCCCCTAAGCCTCAAGGCAGGGACTTTCCATACTCACAGAATTCCTGTGTGCTCTAATCCGGGACGAGCCCCCAGCTGAAAGGATCTGCTTCTACTTCTAGTTCCTCGAATGCACCTTGACTTCTCCTTCATCCACAGAGACAAACATCTGGAGAGATATCCCAATAACACACACACAGTATGGTCTTGGGAATAGTCTCTGATCTTTACTTGTCAAGGCGGTCTTTTTATACACACTGTTACACAAGGGGGTCATGTTATTTACGTACAGCTATTTACGTTTTAGCCATATATTAGCTTTACAGTCCTAGTTAACCCCTCAAGAATCTACCCCACATCATTAAGTTTTATTAAAAAGAGGGAACGAGATCTTAACACTATGTTCTCCCCAGAAAAACGGGAACAAATTTTGTACTTGTGGTCATAAAGGTGCACTTAGTAACATGTATCAAGAACTAAATTATAAGTTGCTTACCCGTTGTTACAAAGTCCTGGCTAAAATTTATCCACATGTGGATAACCGATGTTGGAGATGCAGGACAGAAGTGGGCAGATTATTACACATATTCTGGGAATGCCCCCTGTTGCTCTCCTTTTGGTCACAAGTGGCGGATGTGGTAGTGGACTTAACCAATGTGAACATGCGTAGTAGGCCTGAATTGGCGTTATTGTCTGCATTATCTACAAAAAAATACCACAACTCACTGTTGAAGCATATTCGTAATGCAGCAAAGGCTTGTATCCCTGTGTTGTCAAAACAATCTTTAAAAGGATGAATGAGATTATGTCAATGGAGGATTTGATAACGACATGAGATGGGAGAACTGATAAGTTTAATAAGACATGGTTCTATTGGATGCAATATACCACGACCCCAGAGTATCTCTCGATTATGTGTGAGGAAGAAAGAGTGGTTGATATGTAATAGTTACATAGTTCACAGTTCCTTGTGGTTGGAAATCACATTGGAAATTGATTGTTTTGTTTAGGATTCGGATGTCAGTGATAATGCCATCTCCCCCCTCTCCTCCTTCCCCTTCCTTATCCCCATCATTATCCCCTCATTCTCTTTCACTTCCATGTTCCACATGGATTGTATTGTTATATTTTTGTTTCCCCTTTATACTTTTATTTGTTCATTCTAAAATGTTCATCAGTGGCCAATCGTCATACAGCTGGTTTATATGTGTGATATACATATTTTGTTATTTCTATCCTGTTTTTTTGTACAAGAGATTGGAATGTTTATTGTATATTTGATTGGTTGCTGGATAAAAATAAAGTATACAAAAAAGTCTATAGGGTATTTAGAAGGTATTTAAAGGTAACATTCCATAAGGCCTAAAAATATATCTATTCGTACTCAGGTGCCTAAAAAGGTGCCAAGAGTTGGCTAAACTTCAATGAATGGATTCCTTTTGGTTAGTTCTAGGGTTACAGATCAAATACAAAATGCTAGTCAAGCTTAATGTGGCCATTTTCCAGTTTAGAACCTCTTGGTATAAATATTGATATAGATAATCCTATGTTTGGATCCTAATTTGCTGTTTCTGTCTGTCTGCATGCTCATCTCCTATCTTTTTCTATGGGATTCTGTTTCAGTGTGAGCTCCCTGAGAGTGGGCGTGTTCTATAGACCTCGGAGTTCAGCTGTGCTGCTCACGGCCCACCTTGTACTGTGAAATAATCCTACCTCTAATACACCAGCAGCATCTGTATGAGATCTGTGTCCATGCTGTTTTCAGTACCCCCAACGTATAAACCTTATTATCTTCCACACTGATTGTTGTGGACACTTGAAATTTTCAGAGTACACAAGGGACCCCAAGAGCTGATATTAAACTTATTTATTTAGGGATCTTTTCTCATTAAAGTGAACCTAAAGTAAAAATTTTAAAAAAATTTAGTTGCATTGATTCGTGATGTATGCCACTGATGTATGTGTAAAAAAAAATGCCAATCTTACTACACATTTGTGATATCCCCATCTTTCTAGTTTCAATGATAGAAATGTCCCTTCTGTGCATGCCTGTTTTCAGAGCCTCCTGGGATTCATGGCGTGTGTATCCCAGGAGGCTCTGCTCACATTCAATCTTTACCGCCGTGCAACAAAAGGGAGGGGCTTTGCCTTTTTGTGTTTAAAAAAAAAAAACGAAATAAACAAAAATCAAAACAAAGGGTAATCTACTCTTCTATATAAAATAAACATTTTAGTGATTGGCTATTTCAAGACTGGGGTACCCAAATGGAGTTTGAATAATAGGGACCCCTAGGGGCCACTTGCATGGCATTAAGCATTAGGGACTGCCAATTGTCTTTCTGCTCTGGTGCCTCAAATATAAATTCGCCTGCTCACTAAACTTTAAGGCTTGGTTCAGACTGGCGGAGAGGTCGCCTCTTCCTCATGCCATGGAACCCTGCCTAGGGGGAGATGCTCAATACCGCTCACTGTCGCCTGGAGTCAAATCTGCAGACGCTGCAGTGCAAGGGATTGAGTGGCTGGTGGGGTGCCTGTTTGGAACAGAGGGATGTTACTAACTGAAAATGTGGGAGCCAGTGGGAAACTTTTTGTCCACAATCTTCCCCCCTGCCCCGAATAAAATGTTATACTAATCATATCATGCTTCCCTGTCACAGATAGCTATCTTCTTACTTTCCATGAACCCCAATTACCCTGTAACATCTCGCTATAGATGGAGCTTTTTTTGACACATGTGTAAGAACAATCTAATGTGACTATTGTTCTAAATGTTTTATGTGCTGCATGAGTTTTAGCAGTTATAACATAGGAGTTTATAACAGTTAAGGCTTAGTCTACACGGACTGTTTCCCCAGCGTTTAACCTGAGGCTTTTAAAGCCCTTGTTTGAAGTCCCCATGCATTCCAATGGGCTAATCTACACCAGGACGTTTCCTTCAGGCACGTCTTTGAGCTTTATTTTAAACGTTGCTTGCAACGTTTAAAAAATTAAAACGCTGGTAAATCGCGGGAAAACGCTGGAAATCGCGGGAAAACGCGTCCATTGATTTTAATGGGAGCGTTTTCCTGCGTTTATGCATGCTAGAAATTGTCAATAAAAAAGCTTCCATTGATTTCAATGGAGGCTTTTACAAACGTTTTAACAATAGCCTGTGTCCTGTGTCAGTATTTCATGTGTCATGCATGAATAATTACATGTACTATGCTGTTAAAAATTAACACCTATGCCTGGCACGTGTGAAGATTGTCTGCCATTGTGTTTGCTTTTTGTGCTTTTCACACCTGCAAATGACGTCATTCATTATCACTTGTGTGTAGTCATTGTCTTTAATTGTGCTTCACTTTGCACTCTTTTCAGTCTATTCTGTGTATACTGTTACATTTGTCACTGTACTGTTGCATGATCACATTATCACATGTATGCAGGGATGTATGTACTTCCTATACTTGCAGAAATCACTGCCCAGGGTTACAGTTCAAGTGCTAAACGCTTGTAAAATCGCGGTAAAACGCGGTAAAACGCGGATAAACGCGGCATAGACGTTTTTCAGCTTTTTCCAGCATTTAAAAAAAGTTTTAAAACGTTAGAATAAGTGCATAAAAACGCTTATAAACGCAGTAGGAACGTTTACATGCCTTTTTACAAAACGTCCATGTAGACCCAGCCTTAAATGTGTACATTTTGTGCATTATAGAAACAGTTAACTTTTTTTCTAGGAACCTATTATCATAAATAATTCCTATGTAGAGGTTTTGTCAAGTCTTAGGAAACAGTTGTCACTATCATGAGTTCTAAGGCTGGGTAAACAAGTGCAACAATTGTAATTGGATCTTTTACAATCCTTTCCAATGACAAAAGACTGAAAGTTGCATGAACGAGTTCTTAATATATAGTGTCATTCTGCTCTATGAAGAGGGGAAGGGGACGACAGATCGCCACCCCACTGCGTCCTCTCCCCTTCACTTTCATTACAATCGTTCCTCTTCTGTGGATCCGCCAGAATGGTCGTCGGGACTACAAGCACTGTACACATGCCAGATTCTCGTTCACACATAGCTATCCCCTACTCTATATGAACTCCAATTTCTCTCTAACATCTCACTATAGCATAACCCCAGGGACTTTCTACCTTACAAATTAAACAATAAAATGTGTACATTGAGGTTCAAAGAAGGTAAAGGGACATTTATTTGTGACAGGGCACCATGGAATGTTAGTGGTGATGAAGTTTTGGTGGGGGGATTGAGGTAATCGCACTTACTATTTGACTTATCCTAAGCTATATTAAAGCGTACCTTAACTCAGAATTTTCACTTTACATAAAAGGGTAGACAACTTTTTTATTCAAAGTAAAAATTATGTTTATTTGTGTTTTTTTAACCTCTAACAAAAAAAGGGTGTAAATTCTCGATTGTATGGAAGCACAGAGCTTCCCAGGATAACTACATCACGCATCCTGGGAGGCTCTTTGCTGCTTTCAGCCCATTCATCAATAGGGAAAAAAATTGCCTATCTCCCGCATGCACAGTGAGATCGGCATGTTTTTTTCCCAATCAAGGTCACCTGATCTTGCCCCTGCACAGTGCGAGATTGGGTGACGTAGAAGTAAGAACAACGAAGAAGGGAGGAGAAGATGGGTTGTTTCGATGCA
The DNA here is from genome assembly GCF_032062135.1 of Pyxicephalus adspersus. Classification (NCBI taxonomy): domain Eukaryota; kingdom Metazoa; phylum Chordata; class Amphibia; order Anura; family Pyxicephalidae; genus Pyxicephalus; species Pyxicephalus adspersus. The sequence goes on along the minus strand of NC_092871.1, from coordinate 65,098,408 downwards.
CTAGACTATAAACGGCTTGACAGTAAGCAGACTTTCTTTATTACATTTATACCTATACATAGTTATCTGAATGTATCAATTTATTCTACGATTGTTAGAAATAAATCATTATATACACACATACACCTGTGTAGAAATTTGTATAAGGGCCCACACACCTTCTTTGTACCGGGGCCTGGATTTTCTCTCAGCGGCCCTGTCCACCTATAGCGAGAAATTGATATGATATAGGTATAACATTTTATTCGGGGGGGGGGGGGGATTGTGGACAAAAAGTGTTTCCCAATGACTCACTTCCAGTTGGTAACATCCTTCTGTTTCAGAGAAGGTAAGTGTCCAATTATGTGTAACAGGCACCCCGCCAGCCGCTCAGACCCTTGCACCGCAGCGTCTACAAATTTGACTCCAGGCGGCAGTAAGCGGTAACGAGCATCTCCCCCTTAGAAGGTTCGATGGCATGAGGAAGGGGCCTCATATATTATTTTTTATAGAAATGTAGATAACCCTTACTTTATTTTTTGTTGTTTCAAATTTTTTTTAAGACAAAAAGGCAAAACCCCTCCCTTTTGTCATTAGTACCGCGGCGGTAAAGATTGAATGGGAGCACAAAGCCTCCTGGGATACGCAAGCCAAGAATCCCAGGGGGCTCTGAGAACAGGCACGCGCAGGGGGGACTTTTCTGTCGGTGAAAAAAGAAAGATGGCGATCTCACACACTCGCAGTAGGATCGGCAAATACAGCGGCAAATGTCACGTATCTGTGCAAGTATTTTTTTTAACTTAAGGTCCACTTTAATGAGAAAAGATCCCAGATTCTTATTAGGATTTTATGTTTGGGACCCCGTATCTGGCATTATGTTATGTTCAGAGGGCTGAAATTAAGTTATTATCAGCTCTCGGGTCCCTTGTGTACCCTGAAAATTTCACGCTTGTACAACAATCGGTGTGGGAGATATTAAGGTTTATAGGTTGGGGGTAATGACAGCAGCATAGACACAGATCTCATACAGATGCTGCTGGTGTAGGAGAGGTAGGATTATTTCACAGTGCAAAGAGGGTGGGGAGCAGCACAACTGATCTCTGAGGTCTATAGAACATGCCCATTCTGGGGGAGAAAAGATAGGAAATGTGCACGCAGACAGAGCAGAAACAGCTGATTATGACATTGTACAAGTCATCGATCGCCTAGGAGGTCCAGAATGAATGGGAGGGCAAACCTGCCGGGATACCTACGTCAGGCATCCTGGGAGGCTCTTGGGCGCTCCATCTTCACATGTCCGAGCATCTCAGGCATGCGCAGAAGGAGCCTTTTTGCGCAAAAAGAAAAATTTGCCGATCTCACGCATGCGCAGTGGGATCTCAATTTTTTTTGTTTCATCCTACTGCACCCGATCTTGCACCTGGGTCGAGGGACGTAGAAAGAAGAAGAAGAGAAAATGGCTGCGCCCAGGGCGCCTACTAAGCAACGAATGCCGGGACGATGCAGGACCCGATGCAAGACACCATTGGATCGATCGGACTACCCTGCGGGATTGAAGGTAAGTGTATTTTTTTTTGCCGTTTTGGGTTTAGTTCCTCTTTAAGTGTGGTAACTAGATTTATGCTGTAACATATTATCGAGTATAAATCACTAAGTATTACAATGTTACTACTTACCTTGTATACGGTAGCACTGTAGAGTAATATTTAATGTATCACCTAAATAGATCATATAACTTAAGTAATAGTTGTTCACTTAATGGAAGCTTTAAATATTAATAGAAATAGTTGTACATCAATATAACCAAAAAAAAAAGAGGGTCATCCACCCTAAATATTGTACAAAGGTATGTCTACACACATATAGATTTTTAGACATATGTAGATATAGTTTACAGTAAAAAATGTATAGTACATTCATTTTTTTTTTTAAACTTAGCTCAATAAGTGCATTATACCTCATTTGCAGAATTTACAAAAAGACACACATTATCCTAATATGTCTCATTGTTACATATACCACATAAGTATATATTCTAATCCCATCCATACTACGCAGTCATAGAAGCGCTGACTAGAATCAGTTTGTAATTTCAATATTGCAATATATTCTACAAAGAAACATTTTTACCTTCCTTGGCACCCTCTATTTACAAGTCCAGGGGGTAGCCATGGGCATAGGCATGGGCACAGTGATATAGCATTCTCATCATATCCCCAGAGGAAGCCTAACGGCGAAACACGTTCGCTCCATTTTAAATGTACTATCTTTCCTATATTTACCTTCTTACCATGGTTTTGGATTCCTGTTGTCCTTCCAACACCCTCATGCCCAGCTGGTACTATATGTGTACCTCACAACAGGTACACTTTAAAACAAATCTAGAAGCTGCCATTGCTGTCCCCTTCGTCTGTAAACTATGATTGACAAGCTGTCATTCCTCTGTCTTCAATAATTCATCATTGCAGAATGAAGGAAAAGATTTACTTGGGCCTTCCTATCCCACCTCATTACAGACCAGGCTTTTAGGACAACCAGACAGGTATGTCTAGAGCAGACATGTGATAGGTGTGGCTCAGTCTAATAGGCAGCATTAGCTGTGTGGTTTTTTTTGGGGGAAAGGTTTTGAAACCGTGCAACACCTTGCAACCTGTGAGAACTAGGTGCCCTCCTGAATTAGCTGGTTACATGAAAGGACTGTCGATGGCTTCTGACCAATGGGAGTTCTTTCTAAAGTAAGCTGTCTTGTTTTTCTGCTGAAGTGAAGTTGCTTCATTTCTGTTTGGGATAAAATAAATGGACTATAACCTGCAGTTCTACAGTGTTCTGTGTAGTGCTAATTTCACAGTTACTAGAGGGTGCATGGATGCTTTGGGTGATCAGTAGAAGCATAGCATAGCATTGCAATCTTTGAAGGATGGAATAATGTTGTCATTTACTAATGTTTGTGTTAATGTGAATTTTACCACAGTTCATGAACATATGTGCATTTCATTTCAGCACTATCAATTTTGAAGGTCACATATACAGCAGTTGTTAATACATCTGCTGAAGCACAACAACTGTGAATTATGATGTGCTGTGTTGGAAAAAATAAATAAAGAACCATAAGATAATGGTGGAGAAGTTTCTCACAATCTTTGGTGTAGCAATATTAAGGATATGCCAACCTCTAAAAAACGACAAACTTAATTATAGGAAGAGAAACAGAGGGGTTTTTGGCATAGAGTTCAAAAATAATCTTTACTTATAGGTAGTAGTATACAATATTACAATGTGTTATTCATTCATAACAGATCCAAAATACAACATGAGATGCCATTAAATAATGGCTGGTCACTGTGTTGGTTTCGGAGCCTTGACATTCATATATTAAGTGCAGGAAGACAACCCTATTGGTACCATAAGTTAGGGGAAAGGGTTCCAACCTTCCTTGAATGTGACCCAAGGCGTAAATAAGGCCTCCTTAGGGGTACCTAATGATTTGCTTAGGGGTAATACAACACTGTATGAAAATAGAGGCAACTTTTTATGTTTCAATATCTTTATTAATTTTTTCATTTTCCAACAAACAAAAAAAAACAATACATAGGATTTCTTTATATGGCTAAAAAAACAAATAATTCTACTCAACATTTGACAGAATATTGACTTCATACAACTAATCTTATAATGTTTGATAGAAATATCATTACATTAATTTTCTATTACACCATCCATTTTCAATGCATTATTCAACTCCAAGAAGAAGAAAAAAAAAGGAGAATCAATCTATTGAGTTGGGGAATCTTTCCCACATAAGGTGTGTAATCTGTGTTATATCTAATTCTACAATTCTAATTACAAACATTACATTACAAAAAAGTGAGTATCTTTAACTAATTACAATTACACTAACTATCTTTAACTAATTATAATCTCGTATACTGTGCAAATAGATTACTAGTAAAATAAAGTGATAAGGTGGAAGAAAAAGAAAAAAGTGTCAGATGAGGGAGAAAAACTCCCATAGTAAAAATCCAGTGCGGGAGAATGAGGGAGGAAAGTGTCCTCCCTTTGGGATGTCTTCTAATTCTTACAGTCGTATTTAGTTCTGTACATGAATATGAATGAATCAAATATACATACACACAAGTTACAAAAAAAAAGAAAAAAAAAGGGGGGAATACACATATCACAATATAAAAAGAAGGTCAATTAGAATATGAATTTCATGAAAAAAGACAAAGAATAGTACTAATTACAGTTGTAGCAGCCTTCCATCAAGGTCAGGGGTGTCATGGTGGTTTAGCCAAGGGGACCATATCTTCTAAAACTTAGGTATGGTATCACTGACCATAGCTGTCATCTTTTCCAACACCATAGTATCTGACATATGAGATATAACTGCGGAAATAGATAGAGTGGGTTTTCTCCAGGCTGCTGCTATAGTTTGACGGATGGCTAAAAATATAAAAGTAATAAGTTTACTCTGTTGCTTTAACCAAGTTTTATCGGGCCTTTGCAAAAGTGCTTACCATGGGTTTTGTCTGATAGATAAATTCAGGACTGACCTGATGTGATTATAAAACCTGATCCATAGTTTCCGAACTTTTGGACAGTCCCACCATATATGGTAATAATTACTTGAGGTTTTGCAACCTCTAAAACATTGCGCTGTTTCATTAGATGCATATTTAGCTATCCTATCCGGGGTGAAATACCATATAAATAGTATCTTGTATGCTCTCCAAATAGCTTTGCCTATCCTCCTCCTATTTAGAAATATAATGTAGATACCTGTTGTTCATTTTGATCAGTGTTCCATAAAGAAAGGACACTAGACCAGATGAGCTAAGGGTTATGTAAACAACGAGATTCGAAAGGTGTTATTCATAAGAGGAACCCTGTAAGATTTTTTTAATAAAGATTTCAAATAATGACTAATCTGCATATAACGAAACAGTTCGTTAGAAGGTAGTTTCAATTGTTCTTGCAGATGAGAAAAAGTTTTAATTCCGGCAAGAGAGAATAGTTCATAGATATAACGAATTGGCTTAGATGCCCACCAACTAAAGGCTTTAGTATTTGTATAAACTAGTTCAAATGTAGGGCAATTTATAATCCCTGTTAAAGGTGTATGATTAGAAATCAATCCTGCAGGAATTTTTAATTTATCCCCAAGATCCAAAGCGTGTGATAATGTAGGGTCAGCTAATAATGGTCTATGGGTACTTCCTATCCACATTACATTATGCAGCAATATAGTGGGTATTTCACTGATGTGAATTTGAGCCTATATGGGGAGTTCTTTAGAGCGATGTATCGCTACTATGGGGGCTAGTTGTTCTGCTAAGTAGTATTTATAAGGATTTGGTACCGATAGGCCACCTAGTATTTTAGGACAATATAATGTATGTTCAGAGACGGTTTATTAGGATATTACATAAAATTAAGGACCTTACGTTGTTCTAATTTATGCGTTTGTGAGGAAACTGGGATAGGAAATGTACGGAACATGTATAGTGGGAAGATATGACATTTTAATAGCATGTATTTTACTCAACCATGAAAGCTGAAGATTTTACCATTTAATACACTGATCGGAGAGTTCTTTAAATATTGTTGTGGCAATAATATACTATTCAAAGCTTTAGATTTACTATCATTTACATGTAGACCAGAAAGTAGGGCAAAAGACTTTAGTAACGAGCATAAGCTGGGCAGCGTTGTTATTGGTGATGTAAGAGTCAGCAGAATATCATCTGCAAACAACATAATCTTTTGCTCTAGTTCTTGGGATTTAATCCCTGTAATGTCCGGCCATGTTCGTATAGCAATTTGCTAATGGTTCTACCGCTAAGATAAAAAGTTTGGTGAAAGGGGGCAACCTTGTCTTGTGCCTCTTAAGATAGAGAATGAGGCTGATTTAAAACCCATATGTGGAACTGTCGCTGTAGGGGTAGAATATAATGTTTATATCCAATGTAAGAATTCCTCTCCAAACCCCATTTTTTAAGTACATAGAACATATACTGCCATGATTCCGAGTATTTTGAGTCAAACTCTTTACGAACATCTAAGAACAAGAACATACTTTGCATTTTTTTAGAACGGACTAAATGAAGTATCTGCAAAGCTCTACGTACATTAAATCCTGCCTGACGTCTCGGGACAAATCCTACTTGGTCTCCATGGATTTATTTAGCTATAAACTGGTAAGGTCTGATTATAGGTTTTCATTAAGTTAGGTCAAGTCCGTTTTAGATTTTAGCTAAGATTTTCACATCCACATTCGAAGTGAGATTGGTCTAAAATTGGTCCATGAGTGTGGGTCTAGTGAAGGTTAAGGTATCATGGCAATAGACGCTCTTAAAGACGCCGGTAGGAAATTAGTGCCTCTTTTTAAGCAGTTTAAGAGGGAACATAGATAGGGTGAAATCACATCAGTCATTTTTTTAAAACAGTGGCGAAAGAAAACCCATCTGGTCCTGGGCGTTTACCAGGGGTCATATCTTTAATGGCTGATCTGACTACCAATTCGGTAACATCTAAACCTGGTAAGTTCTAAACCTGTGTGTTGCAATCCAGGTAATTGAATGTTAGTAAAAAAATCCTCCACCTTTTGTTGATCCAAAGTCAAAAGAGTTGAATATAGTTCAGCCAGGTGATACTGGAATTCCTGTACAATTTCTTTTGGATTGCTAATAAACTTATTATTTGCGGTGCGAAATGAAATAGGTGTAGTTTTAGGTGTAAAGGTTCGCAATCGCCTAATAGAACACCTGGCTTTGTTACCACATCAATAGAACCTGTGTTTGTTCCAATGCAGGCTACAATCAGCTCTCTTAATCAAACATAAATTCAACTCTGTATGAATTTTATGGAGGGCAATACCTGTTGCTAAGGTGGGATTCAGTTTATGTAGTTGAACTGCTCTAGAGTAGTCTATTTCCAGACGTGTTTGTATCTGGGTACGTTCTTTCTTCTTAGTTGACGCTATTTGTAGTAGCTGACTGACTTATAAGCCTCTCATATTGTTGTATAAGATGATACTGAACCAGAATTAAGGGAGAAGTATTCTCTCCAGAGCAGGTCAACAATTTTCAGACTATATCTGGATATGACAACAAAGAATCATTGATCGACTAAGAGCGGGCTTGTGATTAAATAATTAAGTACCTACAGGTAATAATCACTGGGTCATGGTCAGACCAAGGCACGGTAGGAATATGTGCAGAAAAGTATAAGGTACCCAAACATATTCGATTCTAGAAAATGATTGTTGTGCTACTGAATAAAATGTATAGTCTCGGCCTAATGGGTGATCTCTCCAAACATCGGTCAAGCCCATTTCTTGAAATAGCTCTAATATATCTTTTCTATCTGTAGATGAAATATCAGAGGAGTTAACAGCTCCTATCTAGCTTATAATTAGGTTCAAAATTTGAATCTCTGCAATTTTAAGGTTACAATTCAAATATTGTTTGACTTCAAGAATCTTTTGATAAAAAACTACTTTGGGGTTATTCGAGGCATAATATGTAAAAAAATGTAACCTCAAAATTTTGAATAGTACCCTGCAAAATCAGGTAGCGCCCATCCAGGTCTACTGTCTGTGACCTACATTTTGAGTCTTTTATGAAAGGCAATTAAGACCCTCCATGTTTAGATACAGCTGACGCATAAAAAATTTGTGGATACTGTGCATGTATAAATCTGGGACAGGATGAAATGGAGAAATGGGTTTCTTGAACACAAGCAACACCTATTCCAGATTTATGGAAGTAGTCAAACATTTTTTTCCTCTTTGCAGGTGAATTTAATCCCTGCACATTTACTGTTAGTACTTTAAAAGCCATATTTCAACATTGCAATAAAAACTCCGCTTTTGCTTGCTACCTTCTTATCACAACCATTTAGGTAAAAATCATCAGTGGAACAAGTACAAAAACAAAAGAAAAAAACAGAAAATTTGACATATATAATACATAGACAGAGCACACAGACAAATAATGGGGCCTCCTCTGAAAGGAGGCGAACCACACTTGATGATCAGAAACCCCCCCTGGGAGCAACTGAGATCAAGTGCACCCACTCCTCCAATACTTGGAGGGGTTGGTCCACTAAAATTAAGGTGTATGTGTCAATCAAACAGGCAGTATGAATAAATGTATTTGTAGAATGTCCCAAATGGTTCCTAAAAACAATACACTCACAAGAATTATCACTCTAAAAGATTAGGAAGGATAAAAAAACCTGTGAGGTCAAGGGAGAGGGTATCTGGGAGCGACTGGGTGATTTTTTTGTAGTGCAGAAGCACTCTTCTCTGTTATTACCAGGACCTCTTTTGGTGGTGTTCTCTCTGATCTAAAGGTGTTTGAGAATGATGTTGAATTTGCCAACCTTGAGCTTCAATGCATGCTTGCGCTTCTTCTGGAGTGGAAATTTGGTGTGCATGATCCTGAATTTAAAACATCAATATGATGTTTCAATATTTCAATCATATTTCAGTATGTGAATAATATTACAACACTGTATGAAAACAGAGGCATACTCTATATATATATATATATATATATATATATATGTAATAATTTTGACATGTAATAATGTTTGTTTGTACAGTGAGGGAAAAAAGTATTTGATCCCCTGCTGATTTTGTACATTTGCCCTCTGACAAAGAAATGAGCACTCTATAATTGTAATGGTAGGTTTAATGTAGCTGTGAGAGACAGAATAACAACAAAAGAACCCTCAAAAACCCAGTGCTCAAAAGTCAGAGCTGCATCCACCAGGAGCTGAGACAAAGGACGGGAGCAGGGCGGAGTCACACTTTATCATTCTTTCCACAGGGAGGAGTAAACCTCCCTAGTTAACAAAAGGATTCCGTGTGCGCAACAGCATGATGGACCCCGGCACATGCGCACTGACACTTCATAGGTGCCAGCTCGCTCAGTATATAAAATAGGACTTTGGCACCAGCATTTCTTTGAATCAACACACTGCAGCATTCTCTGTCAGACTTCACTTCTAGCACAGCAACTGATTTAAAGCTAAAAGAACCCTTTTCTGGCAAATTTCAAAAGATTTACTTTTAACTTGAAACTATTTCCTTTAACATTACCTATTAACCTCCCTGGCGATATGAATGAGGGTTTTTAAATGTAAAAGCAGTACATTTAAAAACCCTCAATATTTTAATCACGAACAGATGCCCGGCTGGCATCTGCTTTCCCTGGCCTCGCATTCCCAACGTTCACACGCCAAGATGCAGATGGCCAGCATCGCCAGGGGAAGCAGATGCGGGGCATCACTGGAGGACACTGCGGGCACTGCTGGAGGATGCCGCTGGAACGTGGGAACCAGGGAGGAGTTTTAAACTCCCTGGCAATTCCACCTCAAGTGTGGCTTTGGGTTACCACTTTTGGTATGGAAAATCCACCCCGAGCCTCATTCAGGAATACCGCCAGGGAGGTTATTATACCTAATTTTCTTGAACACCAAAAGTGTTCCCTCATTTACTCTTTACAATTTTTGTATTCTAGAGGATTGAGACACCCACAACCCTCTACAAACACACTTACTATCCAGTACAAGGTCTCCTTGGTTTTGCCAGGTATTTATAACTATCCCCTCTCTATACACAAGTATCATATATAAGGCTTTTTATGATTTTATTTTTTTTTAAAGGAACTACTCCTCACATTACAGCATTTACTGATGTATTTCTAAACTTAGGAACCTAAAGGTCTTTACGGATTCAATATTATTATTATTAATAATAATAAACAGGATTTGTATAGCGCCAACATATTACGCTGTGCTGTTCATTCAGCTCCTCACCTGTCTAAGGACACCTTCCTGCAGAAGGTAGGCTATATCATTCTATTCATCCACAGACAATGCTAATAACCACTTATTATGATTGAGAATACCTCTAATATGAAAAATCTCACATATAATAAATAATTCCATTGTTTTCATGATCCTCATAATTCATTATTACACATTTTCCTCTGAATATTTATACACAAGCATATCATCCAAAGTCTGCTTGACAGTCTTCCAAAATCTTTACTAAATGATGCGTTTACCTGTGCCTTGGCTTTCATACAGTGTTGTATTAACCCTGAGAAAGCCTTATTAATGACCAAAATGCGTTGGGTCACATTCTAAGAAGGCTAGAACTCTTTCACCTAACTTATGGTACCAATAGGATTGTCTTCCTGTATTAGGTACCCACTTGATATATGAACATCAAGGCTCCAGAACCAACACAAGGTTACCTGGACCTTTTATTGTTGATAGAAGTTGATTGTCTAGTGCCACGTAGTGGCCAGCCAATATTTAATGGCATTTCATGTTGTTATTTATTCATAACAGATCCATAATATGTCACTTTGTATACATCTATCAGTAAACATTATTTTTGAACTCTATGCCAATAAACCCTCTATTTCTCTTCTTCTAATAAGGTTTATTGGAAAAATAAATACTAGGTGGGTTTTAGGTGCGCGTACCACCCTTTATAAAGAATGAGTGTGAGTGTGTGTTAAAAACAATATAATAGCCATCTATGTTTACTAAAGCAAATGTCCAAGAGCATTTGTTAAACTGCTATAACACACTACAGGAGCGTTTCCATGAGATCTGATGGTTTGCAAAGCACGTACAGCCATGTTTTTAAAATGGAGTGTGTGAATTTAGAAACTAAGTTTGTATGAAACACAAATAGAAAAGTATTACATATGTATGTCAAATGTAAAACTTATATCCCACTAGAAATAACTATGAATAAATCTGTACAAAATGCAGTCATAATAATACGTGGCTTTGAAGGTTTGTGTTATCAAGGCATTTTCTTCTCCACAAGGCAGGGAGAGTTGGATTTTTTTATGTATCTTCCACAGCATAAGTTGAGTGATCTGGTGAGTTCCATTGTACCACAGCCATTACCTAATGGTGTATAGCTATCAGCTGAAATTGTACTGCATTTTACCCAAAAAATGATTGGCCAGCATGCATAAGGTTAAAGGCCAAATTATCCAGGGTAGCAGTACTGCAAAAAAAAGTTAGACCTTCAAAATCTGAGAGACCTGGAGCAGCTGGCAAAGGAAGAGTGGTCCAAAATTCCAGGAAAGAGATGTATTTCTTCCAAAGGGTGTGCTACCAAGTATTTAGTTGAGGGTGCTAATAATTTTGTCCAGGCCATTTTTGACATTTTGTGTGGAATGTCTCAGGTTTCTTTTCTCTGATTTTTTGTGTTCCTCCAGTGCCAACAAAAGAAATAGACATGTCAATGCCAAATCAATTGTAATTGCAACAATTTTCTGAGAAAAGTGATGCATTTTCTGACATAAATGCAAAGGTGCCAATATTTTTGGCCATGATTGTATATACACACATGCATGTAATGTAAGCCTTCATTCATAGTTTTAAAGAATAATCCCCCCCCCCCCCCAACAGATATAAACAAACATTGAGTCTAGTGATTAGTTAAAAATCATTACTTATATTTTTAAACATATTTGTCCAAGTTTTTAATAATCTTTTGCACAGCCATATTCAGATATAGAAGATCAGAATTCTGAAATAATCAGAAATATAGCATTTTGCATTGTGCTGTCTGTAAAACATTGATGAGTTATCTCTTTATTGTAATCATGTTTATAATGTGTTGCTGCCTCTTCATTGTCAGATAGGTGGTGCACATGAAACAAAACTGACTGGATAGGATAAAATCTTTTTAAGGTAGGACAGATATCCCTGTTTCCTTTTGTCTGACACCTGTCACCTTTACAGGAAGTAAAGTCTCAGTAGGCACATAGGGTAGTTTCTAACCATTCCCTCATTCTGCAAAAAATGCTTTTGGTGTGTCTCCACTGACAATATTTATCTGTAACTGTTTCTATCTGACATTCCTCAGATTCAAATTATGACATCCTGACAATAAAAATTCTAATGCTTAACTTTTAACTGGAGAGGGCTTTAAAACCAGGTAAAAAATGAACAACACTTTTCAACGTTTACATAATTGCTATTTCATGGATACAAAAAAGTTACCATAAAATCATAAAAATCCAGAAACCTATCACCACAGGGCAATATTAACAAGAAAATACTGGATGTAGAATGCAGGCAGGCTATGACTATTTAAATATTAATATTTTTTACAAATCATACAAGCTTTAAAAAAAGCCCTCATTACTTATGTAGCTATAGGCAGCATGGTGCAAATTATCCCCACACCTAAAATGCAAGTCTGATTTCATCTCTCTCCCTGTGTAACTCTCTGGTGTCTGAAATCATCACTGGGAAGGAGGGAAGGTAAACTGAGCTGCTGAGAAAAAGTAAGATTCTGCAACATTTGAGATTAAAATTGCTCTACAATGCCTTTCAACTACATAGGTCAGTGAGAGCTTGTTGTAAAGCTTCTTTACTGCTTGTAAAGAATTTGGCAGGTGCTTCACTATCCTGACACTGGTTACATTTCCACCGGTTATAGAAGAAAAAGGTATTAACATTGACATTATACTTTAACCTATCACTGAACAAAGTTTCCCTCTTTTGCCCTCTACATTCACAAAATTATAATTTATTGCCGTGTTACAAATGCCCCTCTAACACAATCATATGATTACTTAATCATCACTGCAGAATGATTGGCTTAAAAAGTTTTTGTCATCGTCAACATATTTCCTAAAGATGTCACCGAACAAGAATTCATCCTTCTTCTCTGGCACCTACAAAGAAAGTAGAGATGCAGGTTTAAAAGTTAAATTTTTGTTTTTTTCCTGTGTGTGTCATATTCAGGTCATTTCCTTTCACTGTCTGTCCTGATGATGCAACACTAAACAATGCCAGAAGAAAATCAGCTAAAGGGTTCAATACCAGCTTCTGTCATAAAGTGTGTCTAGTGTGTACACTCATATTTTCATTAAATCAATGACTGCAAAGACATTTTTGGTGATTTTTTTCCCCCAAAATCAATTTTATCTGTAGGAACTTTTTTTGACCGAAGATCTAATGTTTACCAATTTATTTTACAAAAAACATCAATTACCAAGGTGTAGGCATTTTTCACATGTCTCTAGGGGAGGTTATACCTATCACCTTAAGTGTGGTCTGTGTCCCCAAAGGCTAATCCTTTATACCCCCCAATCCCAAAATAATCAGCTATACATGACATAAATGAACTTGTTTGGATAAACTGAGGTTTCCTTTTCTCAACCATTCAGCACTAGACTTGAATGGGGAGACTTGTCCCCATTTACCTCTAGTGCTGAATGGCTGAGAAAAGGGAAACCCTGATGACGCTTGAGTCATCAGGGTTTCCGTTTCCTTAGCCAATCATGGAGCGGAGCTCCACTATGCTGACAGCTTCACTTTCTTGATTGCTCCCGCAGCCCTAGCGTAGCTGTGTCATATGTACTTGGATGCAGAACACATGCCACAGCTTCACTAGGGCTGTGAAAGCAATCAAGAAAGCAGGAAAGGGAAAACCCTGATGAGGCTTGAGCCGTCATTAGGGTTTTCTCTTTTCTCAGCCAATCAAATCAGCACTAGACTTGAATGGGGAGATTTGTCCCCATTCACCTCTAGTGCTGAAAGGATGCCTGAGTTTTATCTGAGGTTATCCGAGTTTTGGATAACCAGGGT
>NC_092871.1:64980766-65084548 GCF_032062135.1 Pyxicephalus adspersus | reverse complement strand
TATATATATATATATACATACATACATACACACACATATATATATATATATATATACACACACACATACATATATATATACACACACACATACATACATACATACATACACACACACACACAAGAAAACTCAACACTACTTACATCTATTCCATCCACAAGTTTTGGTGCCAACCTGGCTTCAAGTTTTGGTAGAAACTCAGTGTACAAGTAATCCACAATTTCTAAGGCAAGTGAAAATAAAGATTTAGGTAGATTCAAAAAGCTGGTAAAACAATTTCCCTAATCATCTTTCAGGACAGAATGGATGATAGAGGCACTCTGCCTGCTGAAAACAGGAAACACAAGGCTTGTGTAATATAAAAGATGCGTCACCTCCTCTTCTCATATTTTCTAGACATTACAATTTCATGAGTAGTGTGTTATGTGTTATGTGTTTTGGTGATAACTTGAGGCCCCTATTTCCTGTAAGTTAGCCACCATTGGTCTACAGGCGGAAGATGTAGAGAGAGTTTATGTTTTCATTCCATTTATCTAAATGCCTGGGGGCTGTAATCCTCCAGCATGTCCTATTTGTGGTTTAAATACTGTAATAACAATTCAATATATGTCTTGTAGCACAATCACAATTTCTTTCTGATCTTTAGTTGACTCTACCACTATTGATGAGCATTAGCAGTACAAGTTACCAAGTTTCAGAATACTCCTACACAGCATCAGATTAATTAAAGGAGACCAATTCCATTTTGATTTTGCAATCCCCTAATATGTACAATATTTATGTTCTTTATAATAAGACCATCATCTTATTGCTCATTAATTTCATTTGGATACAGTGGTTCCTGATAGAGGCTGCTACCTCTACACTGTGGGAGAACCTTCTAGAAGTTATTTCTAGAATATGTCAATAAGAATTACCAGTTACATTGGATACAGTGATGCATTTAGAAATTGCTATAAGTACACTCTGCAGGAATTTTGGTATAGCCTGCTAGTCAGAGTGGTAGGGAATCACTAGGGCGGATTGATAGCACAAGAACGAGTTAGGAATCCAAAGGAGGAGGAGGACACCTCTCAAATAAGATCTTGCCACACCTCACTCACATGACAAAGGTGAGTTACAACATTAGAAACTGAAGTAAAAGGAAAGACCATGGGTTCTTAAAGACCACAAAGGAAGTGCTTAGTTTGGCAAAATTATTCTATATTGATAGTGTACAATTACAGTATTTCTTAAATATGTAAAAAAAAAAAATGACAAAAGCATATGTTAATACTGATGTGGTATACAATGTGTATAATCACCTCCTGATTACTTTATCAGGGTATTCTTAGCCACAGTATACAACAAAATATTGATCCAGACTCCATGACTAGATGTGTGTCATCATAGTCAGTTGTTTATACCCTCATGTTAAATAACCACGTAGTGCCTTTTGCAGACGCGTTTCGCCTAATGAGGCATTCTCAGGAGTATGCAATGGAGACTTTATGGTCTACAATCATGCAGATAAGTGGTTCTACAGCAGGTAGGCAAACAATATAGTAGTGTGGTGCGGATTGACTGATATTTCTCTTTAGAAGAAGTCATATACTGGACAAGGTTGCAATTGGAACAGTTGCAACCTTGAAAGAATACAATTTGGAACAGTTAGATAGAGTTAGGTGAAGATCTTCCCATTTCTTTTTTTTTGGCTGCATCCATCATTTTCTGTGCATTCCTACTTCATTTCTGCAGCACCTGCAAGACACAGCAAACTAGACTGGTGGAACTATAATTCGGAACCACTTACAAAACTTCATGCATTTGCCATGTGAAATCAGATGATCTTCACTTAACTCTAACTGTTCCAAATTTTATTCTTGCATCCTTGTCCAGTATATGACTTATCCTAAACGAAAAGATCAAGCATGACCAGTATACAGTCTTCCTTGTTTTCCCTGCTGAAGCTATCAGGTTCTATACAGGAACCAGTAGTGCTCAGAATTGAGAAATCCAATTCATTCGAAGAGCTGATCAAGGAACAGACCCAGCACGTGAAAATGCATAGTTTTGTAATAGTGATCAGGTGACTGCAAAATTACCCAAATTAATGTTACCATAATGCCAGTTAAACAAAACTAAAGCAGGCTTATGGCTGCCATTTCAGCTGTGAACTTGTTTTAGCCCATAATTGCCATGACATTTGGGATTCATCAACTATCTACAAGTCTGTTAATAAAAGTCAAGTATGGAAAAACTAAAACCAGGTAAAAATATAAAAATCAATGTAAAACATTTCTTTATGGAAAATTTTACTACATACAGACAAAATGTATGCTCAGTGAAAAAAAGTACCTTTAAAGCTCAAACTCTGCCAGTCAGGAACATGCCGAGCCTTCATCTTATAAATCTTTTGTTGCAAGACCGCCGGAGGAATATTTCTGAAATTGTTAAACATTTCTTATGAGTGAGTGGGAAAACTCAAAATTGTTATTCGAATGTAAACCTATCAGCATTTTAAACTGGAATTAAAGCTGCCAAGACTTACGATTCCTCTTTACCAAAAGATCTGTATCTGAGCTTCCCCATCAGCAATTTTACTTTGTCTGGTTTTAGAATCTCCTGCCATCCTAACCAGTTTGCCAAAGATGGCTAAACTCCTGGCCAATCAAAATAGTAAAGATGTTGACAAGGGAGCTATGGCACAGCTCTGGTGAAAAGGTGTACATGGAACTTAATGAATCCTGGTACAAAAGTATGCAAGACATTGTGAGTAGGAAGTCAATAAGACACTTTTGCTAATGCTGGTTACTTGGCTATCATATTGCGCCCTGGCTTCAATATTTTAGGTCACCATTAAAAAATAACTAACAGACTTATACAATTCTCCTTCTGCATTTTTGATCCAAGTCAGTGACAGAAACTAATGGAGCCAGAGAGTCCATATAGCAGCCCATATATACATCCAGATGCGATTTGTTTTAGAGGCACACCAAAGCCTTTTAGAAGGCTTTTGCAGGGAATGTTTGTGCCAAAAATCATTTGACTAAATAACCCTGCTGAGTTTAATCAGGTTTATACCTTCCTCCTCATACGAGGGCCACCAAAGTTTTCTTCCTAAAATATATCAGATTGAGTACTTTTTTTTCCCCAAGTTGATGAACAATCAGTGCCACATCTCCAACATGACAATAAGTACTTTTGAGCCATCCAAACGACCCGCATAGCTCTTAGTATGTGTTTTGCAAAAATGAATTACTGGGCTCAATGAATCACACAGGCTGCACGACATTTCCTTATTTAGAGAGTTATATCCCTTCTTTTCACAACCCAAAGTAAAAAAGTGAAAGGATATCTTGGGAAACAGGAAAACAGTATATATTAAAGTTACTAAAGTATATATTTTTTACATTCTATCTGAACTGATTGATGAAGCATCTGTTCCTTCTAGAAGAAATGACAGATGTGGAATACTGGATGACCAGCAAGCATTTAGTCAGCAACTGTAAATAGTGCAGTCTCAGATGAAGGTATGCTTTAAAAATCTTACAGTAACACAGAGAACACAAATTAGATGTTACTTACCCAATGTCTGCAGCCATTTTAGTCCAATTAACTTGACCTTTGTGTAGTTTAGATTCACCTAACCTACAATCGGTCACAAAACAAAATAGAAAGTCAATTTTTACAATGTCAATATATTTAATGCAGATATAAATGCAATACAAAGCTTTTCATTTAATGCATATTCCTATTACTGGACAGGTTGCCTATTATAATGATTGGCCAATAGTAGTATGTGGAGTCTGGACAGAGACGGAAACTGCACCACATCCCAGCAACATGAATGCTTTCCCAGTCAGAATAGACTAGAATTCATCTGTGACAGGATTGATTTGTGCAACTGTTATTATGTACACCACTGCAAGAGAGACATTAGCTCCAATGGAGACAATGCTCCATTAGCATTTAACATGATAAAGATATGTACAAGGATGGAGCAAATAGTGAAAACTGAAAAAGACATGGTGGCGAAGAATCCAAAGTCAATGCGTTCACTGATCATGATCCCATGCACAACACGACCTTAGACAGCAACAGTCCCTCTTCATTATGAAACTTCTTCCACAGAAGAAGTTTAGTAAACAGTGAATGCAAATTTATTTTAAAAGAAAGAACACTAGACTAATTTTCTCATACTTACCATCTAATAATGTCTATATGTGTCTGCCAGCCAACAACTCCCTCAAAAGGGCTCACACCATCATTCATCCGTATTAACAGGAGATCATTCCTAAATCATTCAAAACAAAAAAAAAAAAATGGTTTATAATGTTGCCCTTTAAGACAATCACTGTGTAATGCAATGTTAACTGGCCCATCGGGTCAAATCATCAATTGGATTACCTGTTTAAAAATAAATCAATTTGATATAAATATTATTAGGGTTATTGTTTCAAAATGATGCTTACATATATAGGTAATTATTCACCATGTCCAGTTATGTAATAGGAATAATCCAGGCAACTCTATTTTGGTCAGCAAGGCCAAGTATCACTTCACAAAACCATATAAATATGACAAGCTTACCACTTTGACTTGCAATGTGTCCAGTTCCTTGTCTCTACCTTTTCCTCAATCTTGACCCAGGGAATTCCAGAAAACAGCATCTCCTTAGGAACTTTCTGCGATTCCCAGTTGGTGACATCCTTCCCCTTTAGTTTCTTCAGTGAGTCTAGAACATTCTCCTTCACTGCCTGAATAAGTCTGTTTATTTCCTTGCTGCTCCACTTTCCCCCAGTAAACTCTAAAAAATAGAAACATTTTTATAAACAGTATCCTACAAACACCCACCCCCCACTCCTTTTTAATTCCTTTAAACACATCCACCCTTGTTACATGTTAAAGAGCATGTTACCCTTTGACCTACACAACTGGCAAAAAGCTAGTTGTAAATTTATGTACAATGCCTACCCCGCTTAAGCTGTGATGCCTTTAACTGAGTATGTTTACGGTTTCGGCCAATCAATTTTCCAACAGTTGTCCACTGATGACCATACAACATTACTCCTTTCTGAAGTTTTTTTACTTCTTCTTCTGAAAAACTGGAAGAAAAAAAAACATTGACTAAGAATGACAAAGAAAAGGAGGGTCTATATTACCATTGTGCTGCTGATTTTTCATTGGTACACTTTAACAAAGGTAACGATACAATTTACTGAATATTACACTGTTGCACTATAATTTATTTTAAGTCAACTTTAAAGAAGGTCCATTAAAGGAATTCACAACACTTTCACTTTATTAGTATATGAACACAGAATTAAAGTACAACTTCAGGGAACCAGCTAAACATGCACATCAAATGTAAAGAAAATATGTGTATTTATGTAAATACCAGTTTGTTTTCTTTAGATAATGCTGCAGGGATCACAGTGTAAAAGAAAGCCAGTTATATAAATCTTGTCTTTCTCCTAGCAAAGTCTCAATTTAAATAAATGATGATGCAAACCAAAAAGTAAAGCACGTCTGGTCTTTGCTTTGGAAAGAAACAGTAAAGCCATAACACTGCTTAACATAGATGGCATCAAAATATTTAAAATATGTAAAAATAATTTTATTATAAAATATATTTAAAAACCCTGGAAACCCATTTGGAAAAACTAAAGGCTTTTGTTGCCTAGATGTCACCCCGTTGGTTATGCTTCAGTACTGTGGATTGGGTATTGGGGGGGGGGGGGACAGCTGGAATTATGCAAATCAGAAAAAAACTTCTCCAGTGGTATTCAACACATCTACAAGCTGAAGATTCTACAATAATCCTAGTTATTCCACAGAAAAAACTTGTAAAAAGTGACAAAAACACAGCAACTGGGCAGAATCAACAGGTATATTCTGTACTTGCAGAAAATATTTTTATCCTTAAAAAAAAAAAAAAAAAAAAAAAAAAAAAAAACACAAACAGATCTAATGCAACCACCACATCAAGGGCTAGTAATATGGCAATATATTATACTTAGGCCTGGATCCTTTCTATATTGTTGTTACATCTTGTATCATGTTGCGGGCAGGTATAGGTAAACACATAAATACTTTGAGCCTTTAAGGATCCTGGGGAGTATTTCACTGACTGCACTTTCACTTTTTGTTCACCTTTTTTTCATCCCCAGGAATTTGTTGTGGTTCAGTTTATGGGGATTTAAAGGATATGGAATAACAATATTTACTTTTTTTTAAGATTGTTGAAGAATTAGTACAAGGGTGCAACCCATGGGTTCTTACACAATAGTATATTAACCCTTTTGTATTTGGAATGTAGATTTAGGAGCCAATGGGTTACATATTGGCATGACCATGAGGTCATCTGTGGGTCCATCTGCAGAAAAAGTTCCAGGACAGGGTGAAGGACACAGGGCATTTCTGTAGGTACTAGGTACCCCGGCATTACATATCTAGAGTTCGTATGGTAATGAAACATTAGGAAGTGGTTTTCTAGAATTTTTTTTTGGTGTTTTTGTAGTGATAACGAAGACTGTTGAATAGAATACAGGATGTATTGTAGATATTCTACCTTGAATTGTGGGAATATGCACATATATATATTTCATTGTAGTTAAAGAAGGGCTTAAAAGTTGGACTCATTTTAATGGGTTTGGATATCAAAGGCATTAAAATGTTGTGTAATCACAATTCTGTATTTGTTTTGTTATTCTTGGAAGCAAAAGGAAACTGTTAGAGTATTTAGATGAAAAAAAATATATATAATATTGTGAAAGTCATATTATGCCACACATGCTCAATGAGGTAAAGATAAATTGGTTTACTGGAACTTTTCAACTTTGACAGATCTGAATTGAACGTTTCATAATTGCCCAGATTTAGTTGAGTCTTTCCCTTGGTGGGGTTCATGCAATAACTTACCGTCCCTTAGTGCTAGACAAATCGTATAACTTTGCTGCTCGAGTATAAACCTCAGCTAAGGTGCGGGCTAGTCCGTGTGCTGGTAAAAGAAAAAAAGACGACATTAAAGTCAACAAATGGTGGAAATGTTTATGGACAGAAAGTCTGCACTAAGGATGTGCACTAAATTTTTCATAAAACTAGCCAGCTTAAACTGAATTAAATAAAAGCATAAATCAGGATCTCTAGATCAAGAGATACATGCAGTTCTATCCCAAACAAAACATTTTTTTAAACTCCCAATAAAGCTTATATTGCAGCTTACTAATTCTTAGATGTGTTGGATATAATGGTTTTCTTTTTTAGGTTTTCTTCCTTGTAATCCTTTCAATACCATACTTCCTTTCTCTTCATATATACACTTATTTCTCCATTGTCATTCTTGGTACAACGGTTGAACTTCAAACATGTCTGCCTATAATCATCTACATTACATGGACAACTGAATCCACGGCAACCGTTGCTAAGCCATACGCTGCAGTATTGATTCGACCATTACAACAGTCTCCCTGCTCCGCAGATACCGATTCTGATCCGATTGTTTTATTTTGTTTGTTTTATTTTATTTGTTAATTTCTCAGATGCTCTTTTAGCATGGCTTTTTTTTAACCTTATACCTTTTAGTATGACCTTAACTGTGTAATTTCTTTCACGGTTATATTTAACGGCATCAAATAGTTTGACTTTGATAACTATTATTTCTTGTTTGGTCTTAAATTCGAGTATAATAAACCCATAATGAGTGAGATAGTAATAGTAATCTTTCACTTAACTGTGAGGTGATCAATGAATCAGAGCCTCCACAGTCCTCATCAGGCACCATTAGGAAGATCATTATTTTACAAATGTATTTATCTGTTTAATGGACTGTGAGGTCCGGAAAGGTTGTCAACCGCTGTGCTAAACATCCTGGGGGAGACAGTAGCACAGGGCTGTGGAGTGGGAGACAATTTTGGGTACCTAGAGTCAGAGTCGATACAAATGTGCCCACTCCTGAAAAATTTAAATTATAATAAAAAAAAATACAGCAAGTTCAAAATGTCCTATTTCACAAACAATAGTCATAATTAAGTACTTCTCTGATGTAAGAATAAAGCCCAGTGCATAGTTGTGGTTCTACTAGTGAAGTTCAGCTGAGCTATTATACAACCTGACATTCACATTATTGTAATCTGGATTATGTACATTACAAAAAGTCCATTTGAGTATAAACAAGTGTAATGATATAGGTGTAGGTGAGTGCTATGGCCTGATGTGTGTTCAGGTGTCCTGTCTGCACTCTCCATTTATGCTCCCATCCAGGGCTGACCTTTTAACATAATTTTGCACACCACCTAATACTAGGAAGTTAGTTAAGTGCCCCCCCTGGCCCTGGAGCCTCCCACTGCCTTGTCTTCAGCAGAAGATATACAAAGATAAAGGCAGCAGTGTCTGCTCAACTTCCTGTCTGCTAAAAGCTTAGAAGAAATTGGAGGAACAGCTTTTTGAATTCAAATTAAGCCACATACACACGTGCAATTCTTGTCGTTGGAAAGGATCTTTCAGGATCCTTTCCAACGATAAGAACCACAAGATGCATTAACAAGTGCTGTACATACAGCACCGTTCTGCTCTATGGAGAGGGGAGGGGGAGAGTGACGGAGCGGCACCCTGCTGCGCGCTCTCCCCCTTCCCTTGCATTAGGATCGCTCATAGTTTATCGTCCGTGGATCCGCCAGGACGGATCCACGGACGATGAATGACCTGGGCTGTACACACGCCAGATTCTCGCCGGATATCTGGCCGATGCCGATTATTGGGCGAGAAAAATTTGACGTGTGTACACAGCTTAAGTGTTTGTGTTTATTTTAAAACTGCATGGCTGCTTGTGTGTACTATGATGGAAGGCTGTGTGCATGTTTCTGGATAAAACTGCAGGGCTATGTGTATGTTTGTGTGTATGGTGCAGGAATGTGTTTGTATATAGTGCATATTGTGTGTATGTTTCTGAGTAAAATGTAGGGCTCTGTGTTGTGTGTATAGTATATATGTTTGTGCATGTTTTTCTGTATAGGACAAATTATGTCTATGTTTAGTGCAGGGCTATAGCTTATTTGTGTATAGTGCCCTGTTGTATGTATGTTTGCATTAGTGCAGTTAAATCAAAGAATATGCTAGTTACTATAACATTTTTTATATTTATATTTTAGCGAAAGTGGCACCCCATTCACAATGGAAAAAAGTCTGTCAACAAACACAATAAAGTCTGCTGTTTATGAGCACTTTACATTATCAAGTGATGGGACAAATTACGTCTGCCAGTGTATTCCTGAAGATGATGGTGAAAAACAATGTGATACCTAAATTAGCATTTTTAGTGGGTCTAACAAAAATGCACCTACAAGAGCATCAAATTTGAAAAGACACTTGCAGCAATTTCATCCTAAACTGTTAGAAGTTGTGAATGAGAAAGAAAAATGTTCAGAAATCCACTGGAGACCAAACACAACTAAGAGGATTCTTTATATCTGACAAAGTTACCATAACAATGACACGAGAAAAATTCAAAAACCACATTATTGAAATGGTAGTAAGAATAGTGTACCACTATCCTTTTCACAGCCAGCCTTTTTAGGCCTAAATGGAGAAATGGCTAAAAAACTTGGTGTTTCTCTGGAAAGAGAAAGTAAAAGGACAAAAGCATAAGGAAACCTATAATTGAAGAAGCCAAATGTAAAAAGGAAGAACTACGAAAATGTCTGAAGGGACATTTCGTCTTCATAAAAATGGATGCATGCACACGTCAGAGTGCGTTATTTTGCTAATAATGTTAGATTTGCTGATGAAATCTATTAAAACAACAACGCGAACCTTGGGAGTAAAAGACACCCAGGCACATCAAACTGACTATCTTCAGAAGTTAGAGGAGGATGTTCTGGAAGATTTTGAAATTAAAAAGGAACAAATTCTATGTATTGTGACAGATAATGCTTCCAATATGTCGAGCACAATTGAGAAAATGAATAAAGTGAGAGACAGATATATTAAAGGAAGACAGTTCTGCAAGTATTGGGGAAAGTGAAAGCGAAGAAAATAGTGACATTTTGAATAACATTGCTGAAGCATCATCTAAGGGTACTACTATTCAACATATGCGTTGCACTGTTCATACTCTGCAATTTGCAATAAGAGATGGATTGAAAGATTGTCATGCAGCTACCCTAATTGGCAAATTGAGGCAAGTAACTGCTGCAGTCAGGGCCCTTAAAACAGATGCCATTTTGAAGAGATGTGCAGGAAAAGCAGCCATTTAGGATCAAACAACATGCTGGGGAAGCACTTATTTGATGGTAAAGCGTTTACTTGAACTAAAAGACTTTCTTGAAGAACTGGACAATGCAAATGTTTTGGTAACTGAAAGCCAGTGGACACAAGAAAAAAAGCATTGGAAAATATACTTTCTAACCCCTTTACTGTCATCAAGAGTTTGCAATCTGAAGATTTAACACCTGGTAAATTCTTCTTGAAATGGAAGAGCTTGATATATTGCCTGAACAAAAGTGAAGGGTTAATAGCTGATAGCATTGTATATTTAGTGAAGAAAAGAAAGAAACTTACTGAATTATCAAATCTGGTTAGCTGCTATTTATGTTGATCAAGTTTGTTGAATTTTGTTGAGCAATGACCAGCCTTATACTGCAAAAAAGGCCCTCTATGATGTAGCAGTTCGCATGACGTAATTACTACCTGAAACACCACCAATGGATGAAGCTAAAAGCACTGGTAACTCAGGATCATCCTCTTCAAATGAAGAATTAAAGAGATTCCAGGAGGGGTGTTTAAAAAAATTAAAAGAAGTAGAAAAGTATGATTGCTCATCGAAACTAACTGAAGCCATCCTTGTTTATCCCGAAATTATTAGCGATGTGGCAGGAAACGTAGCAGCAATGCCACCCACCCAAGTCAGTGTTGAAAGACTATTTTCAGCTCTAAAAATAATTATGTCACATTTAAGAGCTTCTATAAAAGAGGATATGGCAGAAGCAATTCTGTTTCTTAGAACAACACTACATTAAGTTAGTTTTGGATTGCATTTAACAGCTATTCTACTCTACAACTATATTCCAAGTTTATTATATAAACCGTTTTGGGTTTTCCAGCTTTTGTTTTTGTTCATGTAGTTAAGCTTTGTTTTTGTTTTAAAAATACCAAAGAATGTGGTTCATATTTTTAAACTAGTAACGTTCTTGTATATAACAATATTTTTACTATAAAAGTTTTTCTCAAGAAACACTAAACACAAATATGTACTAATAAAATAAATGATTTATTAATCATTAATGCTTTCTCCTCTTAGGTATTTAGGCAAAAAGCTAAACATCTTTGTATAATAATTTGAGCAATACTGCTCGCTTATTGTTAAAAATACACTATTGATGCTTTCTAAAAAAACACCCAAATTTATTAGCCTTTTTCTTCTTACTACTTTTTTTTTATATTTAGAGAACATGTTCTCAACAGAATTACTTACTTTCAACCAAGCTCTTTACCTGGCTAGTTTTATGGAAGGGGGATTATCCATAATTAGGATGGCATGCTGAACACTCTTTTCACTAAAAACATTCAAAACCTCATCAATAAAATTGAGGAATGCTTCTTGATTAAAATGTTTTTGCCTTAAAGTGGAGGGTCCTATTTTTATTCCTCACACAACAAAAATTGATTAATTTGTTGAATGCACTCCAGCTACAACATGCACCGCCCTTTGCCCAATAGGAGATCTTCCCCTTTTGATTCTCATTGAGATGTTGAAACCCACTTCATCAAGAAAGTGGATGTTTTTTCCATCTTCCCTAGCAATGAGATCAAGGTCTTTGTTAACATAGCTAAGCCTTTCTTGAAGAGAGGGAATCATTGCACCTTGCAGGAATTAAAGTTCTTTTTTATTAAGCATTGAAATTTATCAATGCATCTATCTATTGTTGAAATAATTACATTAATTCCAAATTTGGCAAATAATTGATCCTTCATTTCCCTAAGGCTTACTCCGCAATCTTCTGACATTAACTTGCGTAACTCCTCCTTATGGGCTTCATCCAACTTTGAATTTCTCAGACCGCCTCTTGGTATATTTTCCACTCTACCGGAAGATTGTTAGGTCCAAATAATTTTGGTTATGGTTGTACGATTACAACCCAAAACCATTGCTATCTGGGAAGCATCACTTCCATTCCTATAACAGTCTACCACTCTTTGACGTTCTGCATTACTTACCTCTCTGGCCATAAGGGTAAGTGCAATACTAAATATAAAGCTAATAACTTTAAAGATAAAAAGATGAATAATATTGTTATCTTAAAACTTAGTATAAATCCCTGAAATTAAGATAATTAAATTTAATTTTAAAATGATATAAAGTAAAAAATCATAATAATTGACATATCATCAATTTCATAGTTTCTTGAGAAAAACTTTTATGGTAAAAATATTGTGTTATATTTAATTTCATAAATTTATTGATTTATTAATAATTAGGGGGGGGGGTCTAAATTTTTTTTGTGAAGTTTGGTTGCAAAAGTGTGAGGATAAAATGAGAGTCAGAGAGTCAGGGGTACCAGAAACTGAGGAGTCGGGAGTCGAAAGATTTATCTACCGACTCCACAGCCCTGGTTGTGCCCACAACAAAAGTCCCCCCTAGGATGTTTAGCAAGCAGGTCTGAGCCTGCAATGGGAGAGTGGGCGGGTTGTGGTCATACAGGGGGGAAAAGAGCCACGGACAACCAAAATTTTCTTGCAGATCACTAGTTGGCGACCGCTAACATGGTGGATTGGTGAGACTAAACTTTATAGAAAAAAACAGGTAGGGTTCATTGTGAAGTTTTCTTTCAGGTTGCAGAGGGGAACAATG
This sequence comes from Pyxicephalus adspersus, assembly GCF_032062135.1. Classification (NCBI taxonomy): domain Eukaryota; kingdom Metazoa; phylum Chordata; class Amphibia; order Anura; family Pyxicephalidae; genus Pyxicephalus; species Pyxicephalus adspersus. Next base: position 65,071,719 of record NC_092871.1, on the reverse strand, counting down.
ACACTGCACTTCTAGTGTGATTAGTATTTTCTGTACTTGCTAAAAATGTTCTGAAAAACAAAATCTAACATACCCATAATTGTAAGGACAAGTTAACTGTTACAGTTTTCAAACTTCTGCTTTTGGATAAGCTTTACATTTTACACTTAGAACCAGTGACTAGTGTTGGTGTTTGAATTCGGCCTATTCGACCTGAATATGGCTGTTTGAATTTGGGTAGATCTGTTGGCTCGAATTCGGCCCTCCCACAGTGCATAAGGACCACCCCCACAATATCCAGGGCCCTCCAATAAGAGCAGGGATCCTCTCCTCCATCTTTGTGGTGGCAGGCAGTCGATTGGCTGTCGTCACCACATGCCACACAGGCAGTCATTGGCCTATAAAACAACCTCTCTGTGCTGCTGGCAGTCTCAAAGTAAAATAAAATTGCTGCAGTTAGATAGACTGTTTCACTATTAGATAGATAGTTGTATTGTACTGTGATGCTTCAGTCCTGTAATCTACTCTACTCAGATAGGTAGAGTGTTTCACTGTTTGTCAGATAGATAGATAGTCAGTCAGTGTGTTACATACAGGCAGCCAGAGCCAGGGTACCCAGACGGCGTGCACACCATTACACTTGAATCTAGAGACAGACGCAGTGACGGACATCACATTTGTATACTGTGCCGCATATTACAAGCGTCACCGCTGAAGGAAAGTGCTGCATACAACACACACAGCGCACTTGCATTTTTTTGTGTGAACCCCCCCCCAAAAAAAAAAAAAAATCTGCTTACTGTAATAATTTACACTTTGTGAAGCATTTTAGCTCAAAAGTATTTTGCAGGGTGTGAAGCCACACAAACATTTTAACTATGTCTAACCAAAGAGAAATGGGCAGCCTTTGCCAGAGGTGGCAAGGAAAGCAGTATGGGTTGGTTTTTAACTGCAGACCCGAGAACAAGAAGCCAGCAGGACCTTAGACATTTTAGTGCTGCTGGTGGTGGTGTGCGCCCATTATTACCACACCTTGAACAAACAGGTAGTACAGTACATGACCCAGCCTGGGTCAAGTGATTGCATCCCCTTTTCCTCCCAGTCCGACACAGGCCTCACAGGGGTCCCAAACTATAGTCCCCGATACACCTCTTCCTGCCACTTCCTCCTCGCTGGAAAGTCTTGTGTGGAGCAGAATGTTCATGAGTACGTAGAGAAGTCCCATCAAGAGGTTGGAGAGGCAGAGCTGGATGCATTCCATGAAGACGCATAGTTGTTTCAGTCATCTGATGGAGAGTCAGTTCACAAGCTTTCCCTCCTCTTACTTTTCAACTCAACACTCTGAGCCAGACGAGCCACTTCAAACTGGCTCTAAAAGGCCGCTCCTTCCTGTCAGCACATACAGGGAAACTGTCTCTTCTAATGATGATGATGTCCTTGATCCGACATGGGGCGAATAAGGAGATCATCATAGGCAGGAAGAGTAGGAGGAGGAGGAGGAAGAGGAGGGGGAGGTTGCAGAGCGCTCGCACAGGGGGAGAGGGAGGGAGAGAGTAAAAGCTGCCCACACTCTGCAGTCTTCACATACCAGTCAGGCAACTCAGTTGTTCATCGTCGGCAGCTGTCACCACAGGTTTGCCTCAACAACCGCGGACCGCCACTACAAGCACCAGCTCCAGAGCACCATTTGGCCCAGTTCAATGTTCGCCAGTGTGGGCATTTTTTGGTGTCCATAGTGATGACAACACTATGGTCAACTGTAAACTGTGTGCTCAGCAGTTGAAACGAGGAAAAAACCCCAACAAACTTGGGACAACTTGCATGAGCACACATTTAAAAAGCCACCCCCCAGTAACCTGGAGGGAACACTTGGGCAAAGCACATAGCTCTGTGCGTTGACCTCTGCCCCAGAAGCAAGCTCAAGTTGCTAGATCTTCCTCCGCTGCCTTTCATCCTTCTGCCACTACAGTTTCCAGTGCTGCTGCCAGCAATTTGAGTGGGGGATGTAGCCGAGCATTATAGTTTTCAGGCTCCACCAGCGGTAAAGAGGAGCTCCAAGCAGAGTGGCTGGTGTTTGTTGCATTGCTAGCAGTGAAGACCAGGCATCATTGCCATCCCCCACACCTTCTACCCCATCGTCCAGTCTTTCTGTGGTTAGCATAAGCAGCATCCAACCTTCCATCACTCAGATGCTGGAGGGCAAGAGGAAATATGGCCCAAATGACCCCAAAACAAAGCCAATCAATGCGGGAACTGCAAAGCCGATTGCGTTTGAGCTCCTCCCTTACAGGCTGGTGGACTCCAATGCGTTCTCTTAAGCATTCACTGCGCGAACCCACAGTACATAATGCCCAAGCAGCAGTATTTTGCACAAAAATGTGTTCCTGCTTTGCATGAACACGTGCAGAGCACTGTGTCTGTGGCCATGCAGCACTCAGTTTCTGGCAAGATGCACCTGACAACCAACAGTTGGTCGAGAAACTGGGAAGATATATTTCATAGACAGCTCACTGGGTAACTTCGGTGGCAGCAAGGGAAGATGCAGCTGCAGAAAGGCCTGCATACCTAGCTCTGCCCAGATCACATCGCCATGCAATCTCCTCCTCAACCTCCACTTCCATCTTCTCCTTTGACTCATCTGTCTCAACCTCTTCCTCCAGGGACACTTTGCCATGGAGACCCAGTACCTCCCATCCACCAGCACCTGTTCCCCACCTGTTTGCTATTTCGGTGCACAAGTCAGACGTTGCAACGCAGTCCTGAGTTTGCAATGCCTCGGCTCCCTCAGCCACACGGGTGCAACCATTCTAAGTGCCCTGCGGGAGCAGGAGCACATGTGGCTAGCCCTGTACGGACTCCAGCCAGGCAAGGTCGTGTGTGACAGCAGGGCCAATCTGCTGGCAGACCCGTGTTCTGGGAAACACACACACGTACCTTGCCTGGCCCATCTCATGAACCACATACAGCAAAACCTCAATCTGCCACGCGTTGGAATTCCACCTTTTACATGCTGCAGCAGCTCGCTGAACAGAAAGTGGTGGTGGATTACGTGGCAGAGTCTGCTCGTTTGAGACACTTACCTACATTACCTTCATTCAGCCCTGCGGAGTGGCTGCAAATCGAGGACTTGTGCACTGTATTGGCAACTTTGGAAGAGGCGACCAGGATGATCAGCAGGAATCAGGCCTGTGTCAGTGACACCATCCCCTTCATATGCCTGCTGGAACAGATGATTGGTGGAGCGCAGACATGACACAGAGCAAACGCTGCAGGAGGAGATGACGTTTACAACATCATCTCGGACATGCGTGCCTACTAGGCATAGTGTACCGCAAATCCAGGTAGAGGAGGAGGTGGAAGAGGATGAGATTGCAGGCATGGGAGAAGGGAAGGAAGGGGCAGAGAATATGGAGGGTACACAGCATCCATCCAAACACAAGGCAGCATGTTCCATGGATGGCAAGACCAGGCAGAGGAGGAGGAGGACGACAACCCTGTGCTGCTGTTGGATCCACAGGAGTCTGGGTCCAGAATTCCCTCAGCTGTGGGGAGTTTGAGCCACATGACAGCCTTCATGCAGGAGTGCAAAGCCAAAGATCAACGCATACAGCACAAAAAAACAAACACTGACGACTATTAGATTGCTACATTACAGATCTGAGATAGAACAACTCATCTTGCCCCAATACAAGGGACGTAAAACGCAGCAATAAGAAGTTCTTGTAAGGGACGTGTGCTCATCCTTTCTGTATGCCAGCAGCAGCAAGGATCCCCATGGCAGTTACACCAGCCATGGTAGCCAAACAGCTACCTTAAGAAGCATGGTTTGCGGCAGCAGGAAAGGTCGTCTAAGCCAAACTATGCAGGCTTTTTTTGAGCAGAGGAAAGCCGCCAGTCATGCAGCAGTTGCCAATAACAGTCAGCAGCGCTAGTCAGTCATGGTGCAGGAATACCTGAGCTCTACATGGGACATCTGCAACCTGCAAAGCCCGGACCCACTGCGCTACTGGGCATCCAAGCTTGAGCAGTGGCCGGAGCTAGCAGAACATGCCATTCAGATCCTTGCCTGCCCAGCTGCAAGTGTGTTATCTGAAAGAGTGTACAAAAATTAGCCAGTTACACAGCTCCATTGCAAGTTATAGGCCTGTAGAAGCTCTACAGAATCTGAAAAATAACCCAAATTTTCCCCCTATTGACTTTAATAGTGTTCGATCACCCGAACAATATCGGCCTATTCAATCGAATAGCTGTCGAATTAAATAGTGAGATATTGGACCAACACTACCAGTGACCAACACATACAATTTCAGCAAGCAGCTATATATTTCTGTAGTAGTATCTACTAATTAAACTGATGTGCAGCTTTCAATAAAAGTTACCAATGCATTTTTTCCATTGTGAAAATTGCCTACTAAAGATTTTTTCTGCCACTATATGTTTTAGGCTAAAATAAAATGAATCTGTACAGTACATGGTCTAGCGGAAAGTGAAATGGTACCTGACTACCTCTTGATATGGTCAAAAGTATGTGTACACCATTTAAAATGACTTCTATTAGTTCAATTTCTACCAGTGAAAGGTACTGTAATTGGCAAACCATACAAAGACATATTGAAACATTGTGCACTTGCAACCCTGTGGCAACAGTTTGGGGAAGGCTTTGGGAAAAGACTGAATCATGGTTGAAAAAGCCTGAAAAGGTCTGTAATCCTCAGAATAATATTTTTGCCTGAATTTTAATTAGGCTGCATAGTAATTATATCTACATCTACACCATTTACAGTTGGATGCATGTCTTATGCATATAAATTACCAATTCTTTGCCGAAAGTGGTACCGTTTCTTCAACTTTTCGATAGTGCCCTTCATCTCTGGAAACATATAGCTGTGAAATAGCACCTCACCCGACTCCAATCCTACTAAATTCACAAATTCTTCTACATTTTTCTTGATCATTTCATCTTCTGCGCTATCAAATCGCCCAGTCTCAAACTTAATTCCTAAAGAGAAGATACACATAAATAGTTTGCCTTCACTGCTAATTTAAGCCCAGCTAATCCCAAAATTAGACAACGACAATTCTCAAAACATTTATGTTAATTAGTGCAAAATAATGCAAAGTATTTGCTTTACTAATTTAAAAAAAAATGCTGGAACTCGCTCTAGAAAAGAGAGATTTGGGGTAAATCTGGCAAATCCCTAGGCAAATTTCAAAGCATCACAGAATACACCATTTATTATGCTATTCACATGTACATACCTCTTGCTTTGGCTTCTTTAATTCTCTTCAGTTCATAGTGAAGTAGATCAATGACAAACTTTCCTGACTTAGATCTTATATTGGGAAAATACTCCTCAAGCAGAGCAACATCTCTTTTACGTGCAGTACGCAGAATTTCACTGGCTGATAAAGACGATGACTGTCTGCTTTGGCTAGGCCTTTGAAGACAAAAGCAATGCCATTACCAAAAAAAGGCGAATATGTTAAAAAATATAAAATCTGTTGTTGCACAACAGAAGACCAGATCGACCAGATCAGCATAGAATTCAGGAGCTGGAAGTTCCAAGTAAGATACTTTTCCAAGACATTTACAGAAAGGACAATTCTGTTTTTAGAGCCCTCATAATAATGGCTTTCCTAAAGAACTATACACACTACTTTATAAATGTGTGAACATTTTTCAAATGACCTATTTACACCTAAAATCAATATTTCTTCAGACCCTTTTCACACGTCTACAGTCATATACTTTGCACTAATAAAGTAAGGTTGACATTTTTGACTGCACTAACACCCTTTTCTTTAAAACTAACACTTTTCATAAGTAGTAAAAAAAAATGTTATTTTATTGATGTATGCAAGTTTTCTTTTAGACAATACGACCAATAAGTTTGTTTGTTCTAAAATTTAAAATGATTACATCATATTGTTATCGTATGTAAAGTTATTGCTAAGACAAGGAAATAGAATGAAATCTATAAAATGAGAGCAAAAATGACAGTAAGTTGTCAAAGATATAACAAACTGGTGCGGGAACAGAAAGCAGGGTACACAGGCATTTATAGCAAGTGGTGCAATATTAATTCTAAAATCGGTCTCTGATTAACAACATAGTCAATATCCATAGTTCGAAAAGTCAAATGAGCATGTTGCCTATGGAGATTATTTTGCGTATGTCTCCTTTTGTAAGGCATGGAGATACACATTAACTAAAGACATGTAAGTTCAAGAGGTAATGGGGTCCAGGGGGCACTTGAACTCGGGTTTCTCTGACAGAATTGGTATATTGATGTCCCTCACCATCTAATCAGTTCTAATCAGACTGAGTGAAGAGAATACCCATTACTTCCACGTATGAAGATCATGTACTTACTATTTTTATCATGTCAATGCTAGTGCTTTGCCCAGTGTTGTTACCTGGGGCCAAGGAAACAACCTTCTGCAGAGTGGCTCAAAACTTAATAAGGGTTTTCTTCATTACTTTGCCTGAAAGTAGCAAAGAAAAAAAAACACCTGGACTGCAGCAAAAAATGTTTAGCACCTTTGTAGTGGGTCAATCTTGGCTTATCCCTTGCTTTCTAAGCAGCCAACACTATTATCTGTTAACTGTACCCATGCCCCACAGCCTCTTAATCCTGGCTGCCTAGATGGTCTGATCACAAACATCTGTTTAATGCAAGTTAATAAGGCTTGCACTATATGGAATGACACTGCGGTCCCTCTCACAAACTGGAACATTGGGCAGGAAATGAGAGTGCTGGAAACTAACAAGTTTTAACTGTTGTGTATTATAACTCTAGAAAAAAGAAATTAACTCTTAAGTGGGGAGCCAAAAGTTCAATTTAAAATCTGTAGCATTTAGTTTGCCATACAGGTAAAGCACAAGTTTACTTAAGGAAGTACAGCATACATGTCTTACCCATATTGGTTTTCATCCTGTAGAATACTGGTTTCCTTATCAACAGTAATTTCAATATCATTGTTGTATGACTCCTCAAACTCTGCAGTGACATTTTGATCCCTGTTTTTTTTTGATGTCTTGTGGTTTACAGATTTTTTAGTCTTCACTGGAGTTTCCACATTATAACAATCGGTCTCACTATGTGTTGCCTTTGTAATGTTTCCAAAGAATTCCTCCTCAGATCCCTCAACAAGGGCAATATTTTTACTACTTGGTTTGGACCTGGTATCCTCTTTTTGTGCCGAAACCTTTTTCTTTTTTTTCGAAGACCTAGTAATCTCCCACTTGCTTGAGGGACTTGCATTTTTGGATTCAGGTATCAAAGTCTTTTTTGGTGAAGCTGAGGACTTCTCTTTATTCTTTTCTTTGCTTTTCTGTCCAGATTTCTGAGAGGAAACCTTATTTGGACTGCTCAGTTCAATGGTTTGTTGGACATCATCAGCCATTTGACCTTCTTTTAGTTTTTTCTTCTTTTTTCTTACAGAACTTTCAACAGCAGTATTTCCATATAACTGTATCAGTGGAGATGTTTGTTGTACATCCTCTGAAATATCTTCCTCCAGACTACTGGACTCTGGGGGTCTCAGCTTCTTTTTCTTTTTTCTAACAGATTCACTAAGCCGATCTTTTTTAGAGTCAGCCACTTCAGTGGAATGCAGACTGTGACTGTCATTTAAACTTGGTTGGCCAGAATGATCAGACTCTCCTACAGTTTCTACCTCAGTCCCTTCTTTAAATTTCTTTTTCTTGCTCTTCTTAGCTGACTTACAAGTGTTGGAAATAAAGTCCTGCTTTGATGACCCCTGTTCTGAAATGTCCTCATTTCTGACAAAGCTCTTGTGGCTATAAGAAGGTGAGAGGTTATCTGAGGAGTCAACTTTCATTAATGTCTCATCAGTTGTACTCCTATGTTTGTTGTATGCATGTTTCTTCTTCTTTTTCCTAGATACTTCTAATTCAGAGTGTTCATAATAAGAGACATCTTCTGAGAACGATACATCTCCTGGAAAGATTAACAAGACATTGATTTTGCAGTTCAAGCTTTATAAACCTTGGAGCGAACAGTGCTTCTGAATTTAAAACCCTATTAAAAGTGAATATATACAGGACAAAAGCAACAGATTTGTTTTGGTTCCCATGCTTCAACATCATATACATTTACATGAAGCAATATATAAGACTCCTTACATGTGACAACACAGGGCCAATCAGTACCAATACTCAAGGAATAACATTGTGGAAGCACTGTATTGCTGATCAAATATGAGAAAGTTACAAAGTCTCTGATACTAGAAAGTTCTCGCTACAGGTCGCCAAATAAAAAAAAAAATCTAAAAATCATATTTTAAACATTGACGTATACACTGATTATTTTATATATATACCGTAAATACATTTTTAAAATACACCAAAATCACATTTTTTTTTTGTAAGGCAGACATTCCATTTAGACCTTTAGGACAAAATGTGAACTATTAACAGAAAAAACAATAAAAAAAGCTGCCCCATATAAGGACAAATAGGCAGCCAGATTTAAGGTTTGGGATACATTTTTACATAAAAGGTCAACTTGTGAAAGTAGATAAATGTAAATTCAACATCTTTTTCCAGAAAATCAGCTCATTTTTTTCTTTCTTGTCTCTTGCACAAAATATTACCTGTTTTTCGTTTCCTTTTTTTAGCATGATGATCTACAGTCTTAGAATCAGACATTTTCAGAAAGGTGCTTCTTCAAAATGTTTTTACCACTCCTGGGGTTTTCAAAAGTTCACCAAAACCTGGACAGCTACTCTGCAAGAAATGATCAACAAATACACACACAAATTTATATGTATATTTATATTATGTACAGACAGAAATGTGTGCTTACAGCTTGAACATCATCATCAAAGCCAAATCACATCAAACTAGAAATTAATTCGAACTATACGAATGGTAATGCTCATTGCAATAAGAAGTTCATTTCTTAAATGTAAAAGGGAAATCCAACCAGGTGCAAAGTAACACCCTACACATCTTTGTGCTATAGATCAGTCTTGGTTCTATTTTTCTTGAGGGAAATGTGCATTGGCTGCAAATAAAGTAAAGGCACAGGGTGACTAAAATATTAATACCCTTGTGTATTGGTGGTCTGTGTTTGGAAACAATGACATATCCCTGCTTCGTAATCCTTTACCTATCTTTCAGGTGGGTGAAATATCTGTTCCCTTGCTGCATGATGATTCTCTCACCTGCTCAAATCTCTCTATAGGTTGTTAAAACTTGTGAGTATAGCAGAAAAACAGATATTCTATTCAACCAACTGGCTGAACTTTAAAGTAGCTGGGAAACAGCAGAACAACAGTGTTAAAAGACACAAGCCTTTAAACAATCATTACAGTATATATACTCTTCTTGCTAGCAGGCATGCTCCTACATACAAATGACTATTGCTGACAGGATGACTAAGAATGAATTGCAGTGCACGTGTAATAAATATGTTGTGGTGTGAACAAGCCTTTAAATGTAGTGACAGAAATGTGTAGACTTTTACTGCTGCCTTCTAATGATGAAAATAATATTTGTTAGCTCTGTTTATTGTAAAACTACAAATTCTGAAAAAAGGAAAAGTATGGAAATTTTGATTTCACTAGCTGAATTCTGGGTCAGAAAACCGTTCCTTAATTTGACAAGCATTGACAAAAAACATCCATGGGTTACAGCTCATCCTTGGAGAAAGGAGGCATCTGTCAGACAGGGCTACCACCACTAATGGTTGACTGGTGGGTGTAGCATTTAAGAAGCCTAAAGTTTGACAACACAGAATTTGTCACAAGTGTCCCTTATAAGACTTTATCAAACTATAGAGCCCAGTCAAAAAAAAAAAAAAAAAAACAATTTAAGGGTTTTTTAAGCATAACACAACTTAAAAATTCTTGCTCATTTATACTTATATAAATCATGTGTAAATGTTCCAGATATTATGAAACAAAAAAAAAAAAAAAAAAAAGCTAACGACCTGTTCATACCAGTATGTTGTGGTAACATGCAGTAAAACATTAACACTTAGGCAGGGCAGTACAACACACTGGGGATATAAAACAAACCGAAACACAACTTCTTTTACTTTAAATAAAAGGGTAGACAGCCCTTATATATAAAGTAAAACTGTAATTGATTTAAAAAAAAAAGTGTGTGCAGCACCACCCTTTAAGTCTTAAGACTGAATGGGTGTGCAGAACCTCTTGGCTGTTCCTTTTGCATATGCCTCTCAGGCATGTGCAGGAGAGGCATTTTTTCACTACAGAGTAAGAGATACAGATCTCACCCATGCACAGTGTGATCAGTTCTCCTGATCTCGCACCTGTGCAAGAGAAGATTGAAAATGGCAGCACCTGATGAAGATTTCCAGGACACAGGTCCAGCGCCATTGAGGGATCTGCAGGATTAAAGATAAATGGACTTGTTTTTTAAACTTTAGTTCCCCTTTACCACAAAGCACAGCTCTGAAAAACCTCCTGCACAGATATTAATGAAGGAACTAAAATGAAAAAAAATATATTAAAAAAAAAAAAAATCACATTTATCGTTAATCCTGCAGATCCTTTCATAGCACTAGATAGACCTTCCATCAATGCAGTCCGAGCACCTCTGAAATTCTTCTTTGCTCGTGCTGGGCGCCGCCATCTTCAGCCTGCTTTTCTGGGCTTCTTGCTACGTCACTCAATCTCGCACTGCGCAGGTGCGAGATCAGGTGATGTAGCCCGCAGTAAAGGGGGGAAAATAAAGAGAGCTGATCTCTCTACGCATGCGTGAGATCCGCATCTCTTTCCCCTTAATGGAAAAAATGCCCCTAGTGATCAGGCATGCACAGCCAAGAACCTCCCGCGATGCGTGATGAAGGTATCCCAGGATGTTCTGCGCTCCCTTGCGATCAAGACCTATAGGGGCAGTGCTGCACTTTTTTCCTTTTTATAAAGGATGATGAACTTAAAATAAAATTTTTACTTGATATATAAGGGTTGTCTATCCTTTTATGTAAAGTAAAAATGGTGAGCTTGGGTCTGCTTTATTACAATATTTTCTATGATAGCCAACTTTATCTGTGGTGAAATCACCACCTTACTCCTACAAGGAAAAGTGATCGTCTTTTCACCCTGCGAATACGCAGTTGTTACTGATTTGGAGAACAGTTAAATATTAATAAAACATATAAGTGTTTATATAGCACCAAAATATTATGCAGCGCTGTACATTATATGCGGTTTTCCTGGACATCGCCCTGTGTGGCTGCATGAAAGGTCGTGTTGGAAAGATCTATGTAGAAGCCTTGCTCTCATACATTATATAGCATACATATAATGTATGTATTATAAATATTACATACATTGAACATTATTTCTTTTTTGGGGAGAACCTATTCAAAAGCAACAGATGTTTACTGCTTTATTTACTTTTCATGTTTTACATTTTACTGTTTGTTCACAAGTATCATGTTACAGCAAAAATATCAATGGGCCCTTGGCGACCAGCTTTAAAAAGAACCAATCACCATATTCTTAACATTATATAAAAGGGTGGGTAAATCCGTCTATGGAAAGTAAAAATGTTTTTTTTAACATTATTTCTTTCTTGAGGAGGAACCCTTCCCTTCCTCCTTTACTTCCACAGTAAAGACGGAACTACAAGTTCCGTCTGTACAACAACAAGTGACAGCTCTGTGTGGAACACACGTTTGCATTGTTACCTGCACAGAAACCTGCAGCGTACCAACCTCGCCACGTTTCACTTAGGCCTTATTTCACGGTTTTCCGCCTCTCCGATAAAATAGACAGTCTGCCTAAACCGCCAGCATCACACAGACCCCATTCCCGCCAAGACTTCACTCCGACAACTACGAACACGGCATACACTCACCCCACGTGTTTACATTCGTCCCCGGAAGTCATCATTAAATAGGTTAAAGTTCAAACGGCGGTCTCCTGGTAACAGGAAAATGCTCATAGACTTTTTTTTCAATGAGTTTTATTGACAAAACAAATTAAGAACAAACGTACATACCAAACCACAATTGTGCTTTTAGTAGCAGCAGTGACTTTCCTTTATAGCTAATTAATAGTTAGTTGGATTTACATTTTTTACATTTATGTCTGATGCATTTCCTAGTGGAATTAATGTAAAATAAAATGACTGCAATATGAATTAAAACGAATGTCAAGTTGCCACAATCACATCACAACACACATATTAATTAATGTGCTTTGACGTGTTATGTGTATGTTGATGTAGAATGATTTGCAACCGCAAATATTAGCTAGGCCTTATACTGTTACACTCTGGTACACCATGGGTCACCTGTGGGCAGCAAATAGTTAATGGTGATAAATGGCACTGAGCTCCAAGTAATCATGGTAATTATTTTCCACTTCTACTCTCAGGTGCTAACTAGATAAGATCAAGGTGGTCCACACATCTATTATTCCTTATTTTTCCTCCTGTATGTTCTCAGCACTGGTGTGGCCATGTATTTACTTTCTGAAATAAATCTCTGGCTGTCCACAGTGTATGTTTTCTACCTTGATGGGGAGCCCAACTGCTGGTCCCTCAGGGCAAGGTAAAGTGCTTGATAAATTCAAGCCACATATCTTTACACACCTCATCTGTGGTTCGGATGTATAGCAATCTCTCTATAGCTTTGAATCATAACGTGAATCCTTGAATCAGCCTAACGAGTGTGTTGGTGAAACACCTCAATGATGCACCCTTCGGCCCAGTTAGATGTTCGCCAGTGTGGGCATTTTTTTAATTCTCCATAGTGATGACAACACTATGGTCATCTGTAAACTGTGTGCTCAACACATGAAACGAGGAAAAAACCCAAACAAACTTGGAACAAGTTGCATGAGCACTCATTTAAAAAGCCACCATCCAGTAACCTGGCGGGAACACCTGGTCAAAGCACAGAGCTCTGTGCAACCACCTCCGCCCAAGAAGCAAGCTCAAACTGATCTTCCTCCGCTGCCTTTTCTTCTTCTGCCACCAAAGTTACCCGTGCTGCTGCCAGCAATTTGAGTGGGGCATGTAGCCGAGCATTACCTTTTTCAGACTCCACCAGTGGTGAGCAGGAGCTCCAACGCAGATCAGCTGTTGTTTGTCGCATTGCATGCAGTCAGGACCAGGCATCATTGCCATCCCCCACAACTTCTACCCCATCATCCAATTTTTCTGTTCACCAGTGTGGGCATTTTTTAATTCTCCATAGTGATGACAACACTATGGTCAAAAATAAATATCTGTATTTTTTTAACAGAAATGCAGAAGTTTTTATGGATATTTTTGATAGATAGCAAGTAGGATCAGAATGAAACATCTGTATTTTTTTACAGAAATACAGACATTTTTCTGTTTATTTTGATAGATAGCAAGTGGTTTCAGAATTAAATATCTGTATTTTTTTACAGAAATACAGAATTTTTTCTGTTTATTTTGATAGATTGCAAGTGGTATCAGAATTAAATATCTGTATTTTTTTTACAGAAATACAGACATTTTTAAAGCTTTTTTGATAGATAGCAAGTGGTATCAGAATTTAATATCTGTATTTTTTTTACAGAAATATAGAAAATTTTCTGTTTATTTTCATAGATAGCAAGTGATATCAGAATAAAATATCTGTATTTTTTTACAGAAATACAGAAGTTTTTCTGTTTATTTTGATAGATAGCAAGTGGTATCAGAATTAAATATCTGTATTTTTTTTACTGAAATACAGAAGTTTGTCTGTTTATTTTGATAGCAAGTGGTATCAGAATTAAATATCTGTATTTTTTTACAGAAATACAAAAATTTTTCTGTTTATTTTCATAGCAAGTGGTATCAGAATTAAATATCTGTATTTTTTTACAGAAATACAGACATTTTTATGGCTTTTTTGATAGATAGCAAGTGGTATCAGAATTAAATATCTGTATTTTTCTTACAGAAATACAGACATTTTTATGTTTTTTTTATAGATGGCAAGTGGTATCGTAATTAAATATCTGTATTTTGTTTACAGAAATACAGACATTTTTCTGTTTATTTTGATAGATAGCAAGTAGTTTCAGAATTAAATATCTGTATTTTTTTTACAGAAATACAGAATTTTTTCTTTTGATAGATTGCAAGTGGTATCAGAATTAAATATCTGTAATTTTTTTACAGAAATACAGACATTTTATAGCTTTTTTGATAGATAGCAAGTGGTATCAGAATTTAATATCTGTATTTTTTTTACAGAAATACGGAAATTTTTCTGTTTATTTTCATAGATAGAAAGTGGTATCAAAATAAATATCTGTATTTTTTTTACAGAAATACAGATATTTTTCTGTTTATTTTGATAGCAATTGGTATCAGAATTAAATATCTATATTTTTTTTTACAGAAATACAGAAGTTTTTCGGTTTATTTTGATAGATAGCAAGTGGTATCAGAATTAAATATCTGTATTTTTTTTAAAAAATATAGAAATTTTTCTGTTTATTTTGATAGCAAGTGGTATCAGAATTAAATATCTGTATTTTTCTTACAGAAATACAGACATTTTTATGGTTTTTTTATAGATAGCAAGTGGTATCGTAATTAAATATCTGTATTTTTTTAATACAGACATTTTTATGGCGTCGACGCTCCGTCTCAGAGCCGGAGCCGGATCTGTATTTTTTTTACAGAAATGATGCTGCTGCCTGCCCAGTACCGAACTCTAGATGCCCGATACTAATGCCGTCCACACTCCGTCTCAGAGCCCACCGCCTTTGAATCATGCTGTTACTGCTGCTGCCTGCCTAGTACCCAACTCTAGATGCCAATTACTAATGTCGTCCACACTCCGTCACAGTGCTAAATGCCTCCTCCTCATGCTGTTACTGCTGCTGCCAAGTACCCAACTCTAGATGCCAGTTACTAATGCTGTCCACACTCCGTCTCAGAGCCCACCGCCTCCTCCTCCTCCTGCTGTAAATGATGCTGCCGCCTGCCCAGTACAAAACTCTAGATGCCAGATACTAATGTCGTCCACACTCCGTCTCAGAGCCCACCGCCTCCTCCTCCTGCGCTAAATGATGCTGCCGCCTGCCTAGTACCCGACTTTAGATGCCAGATACTAATGCAGACCATGCTCCGTCCCAGAGCCCACTGCCTCCTCCTGCTCCTGCTGTAATTGATGCTGCCGCCTGCCCAGTACCAAACTCCAGATGCCAGATACTAATGCCATCCACACTCCGTCTCAGAGCCCACCGCCTCCTCCTCCTCCTGCTGTAAATGGTCTCAGAGCCCACCGCCTCCTCCTCCTCCTGCTGTAAATGATGCTGCCGCCTGCCTAGTACCCGACTTTAGATGCAAGATACTAAGGCAGACCATGCTCCATCTCAGAGGCCACTGCCTCCTCCTCCTCCTACTTTAAATGATGCTGCCTCCTCCCCAGTACCGAACTCTGGATGCCAGATAATAATGTCGTCCACACTTCGTCCCAGAGCCCATCGCCTCCTCCTCCTGCTGTAAATGATGCTGCCGCCTGCCCAGTACCAAACTCTAGATGCCAGATACTAATGCCGTCCACACTCTGTCTCAGAGCCCACCGCCTTCTCCTCCTCCACTTGCTGTAACTGATGCTGCCACCTGCCCAGTACCCGACTGAAGATGCCAGATATTAATTTTGTCCACACTTCGTCTCAGGGCCCACTGCCTTCGAATCATGCTGTTACTGCTGCTGCCTGCCTAGTACCCAACCCTAGATGCCAATTACTAATGTCGTCCACACTCTGTCTCAGTGCTAAATGCCTCCTCCTCATGCTGTTACTGCTGCTGAACAGTACCGAATGTCTAGATGCCAGTTACTAATGCCGTCCACGCTTTGTCTCAGAGCCCACCACCTCTTCCTCCTGCTGGTACTGTAAATGATGCTGCTGCCTGCCCAGTACCGAACTCTAGATGCCACCTTCCCAGTACCCAGTACCCAGCTGTAGATGCCAGTTAATAAGGTTGTCTATGCCACATTTTACAAAGTTACAGCTAGCAGATAGGAAAAGGAAGTCCCCTACAAAGCAATGTCTCCACTAGCTAAGGCTTCTACACTGTCCTTATAGGTGATGGCCTCAACCACTAATGCCATCCTTGCTCCGTCTCAGGGCCCACTGCCTCCTCTACCAGTACCCAGCTCTAGATGCCAGTTAACATCGCCATCCACTCTTCTCAGGGCCCACTGCCTCCTCTTCCTGCTTTCACTGATGCTGCCGCCTGCCCAGTACCCAACTCTAGATGCCAGTTACTAATGCCATCCAAACTTCGTCTCAGGGCCCACCGCCTCCTTCTTCTGCTGTTACTGATGCTGCCGCCTGCCCAGTACCCTACAGCAATGTCTCCGGTAGCTAAAGCTTCTACACTGTCCATATAGGTAATGGCCTTAACCACTATTGCCGTCCTTGCTCCGTCTCAGGGCCCACTGCCTCCTCCTCCCAGTACCCAGCTCTGGATGCCAGTTAAGATCGCCATCCACACTTCACAGGGCCCACCGGCTCCTCCTCCTGCTTCCACTGATGCTGCCACCTGCCCAGTACCCAACTCTAGATGCCAGTTACTAATGCCATCCACACTTCCTTCCAGAGCCCACCACCTCTTCCTCCTGCTGTTACTGCTGCCACCTGCCCAGTACCCAGTACGCAGCTGTAGATGCCAGTTAACAAGGCTGTCCATGCCACATTTTACAAAGTTACAGCTAGTAGATAGGAAAAGGCAGTCCCCTACAAAGCAATGTCTCCACTATCTAAAGCTTCTACACTGTCCATATAGGTGATGGCCTTAACCACTAATGTCGTCCTTGCTCCGTCTCAGGGCCCACCGCCTCCTCCTCCCAGTACCCAGCTCTAGATGCCAGTTAACAATGCCATCCACACTTCCCAGGGCCTATCACCTCCTCCTCCTGCTTTCACTGATGCTGCCGCCTGCCCAGTACCCAACTCAAAATGCCAGTTACTAATGCCGTCCAAACTTCGTCTCAGGGCCCACCGCCTCCTTCTTCTGCTGTTACTGATGCTGCCGCCTGCCCAGTACCCCCTGTTCACTATAACTTCAGTCTTCCTGGAGGGGGCAGGGGTATATGACAACAATCCCAAGCCTGGGACAAGGACAATCTGTGTGACCTCTTGATCAAGACTTCACCAAGGATGAAGCAACAATGTGATTCGCTCTGGACCTGCAGCGGGGTGTGGTTCAAGAAGAGAAAAACCTGGTGTGTATGGTTGTGTGAGAGATTGACCATGTGCTAGAGATAGAGCTAGACCCCTTTCCTTCCCCTTTCCTATATACCCTTTACTTTCTTCCCTTTTGTCTTGAAAATCATATGAAAATAATATCCTAAGCTGTAAATAAACCTTTCCCTTTTGTAAGAACTGTTGGTCCTTCTTTAAATCCAAGGCACCCCAAACAGAGCACATTCTACATTTGGCACCCCAGAAAGCGTGTGGAGTTCTAAAATCTGCATAGAACCCACAGGACAGAATTGCTCTGAGTTATGTTTCTAGAAGTTTAGGTAAACTTAGTTGAAGGACCAACCAGACCTGCTGTAAGGATCGCGATGCAGACCTGACTGGATCTTGGACATTGAAGAAACAGAGGAAGTGGTATGTGATGATTAGTTTACATTGCATTTGCATATGTTTTACGTTTAATATTTTGCTTGAGAGTATGTTTATGTAGGGAAAACTGGTAGAATTTTGGAATGTGAGTTTAGGTCTACATTTTGATGCAATTGCACAGAATTGGGATTTTTTTTAGCGGTAAAATAGCCTTCTGTTGGTAATCTGCCTTTGAATTCAGACTTGGGTGAGTGTATAGGTATTGACAGTGTGTGTGTATTGGTCGTGTATTATTGTTTGTAAGAAGAATTTTTTCTTGGGTGGATTGTAGCTTTGTAAAATGGAATGTGTATATACTTATGTTAACAAGCATGCCTCTGCCAGTTATCATACATGTGCAGATGAACCTGTTAAAATTCAGTTTCAAACACTACTATCCCAATGTAAGGAACATAATAGTAAACTGCATATTAAACTGACAAAGAAAGTAAATAAGGAAAAACTGGCTAATGAGATAATAGTGTTGCTCAGGATCAAAGGCATAGCTGAGCAACGGGGAGTACTGGAGCAGGGACAGAAAAGAGCTTAATGAGCAATTTGATAAATTTGGTGAAGGTTTACTTAAAATGGCAACTACCTCTGACACTGAGATGGGTGAACTAAGAGCTGAAGTGAATGATTTAAGAAAGGAAAACTTTGAGCTACACCAGCAAGTAGAACAGTGCAATGTAGACTATAGTTTTAAATGCAAGTTTGTGGATGCATTACAGTTCAAATTGTCTCAGAAGGAAGAACTTGTTTTGGCACTAGAAATGAAATTGGCAGATGCAAATTCCCAGCTTATGGCCAAGGAGAAATGCGTTTTATCCCTTAGTACACAAGAAAGCAAGCGAGAGTCGGCTAATATCTGCACTCTCACTGAGATGAATACCTGCAGAGGGGTTCAATCAGCAGATACACCCAGAGCTGCAAGGGAAAATGCCAGCACACTCACTGTTCAGGACAAATACCATCTCTGCCAGATTCTGGGTGAATTTAATGGGCTAGAGTCACCAGTGAGTATCTCCAATAAATTGGAGGCTGTAGTGTGTCAATATAGTCTCAACAACGAAGATGCATGTGCTCTTTTAAAGGCCTGGCTTCCAGGACCACTTGCGGCCCAGATATCCATGAATAATGACCAGTTGGTTGGAGCAGAGGCTAGGAGAAAAGAACTGCAACATGTGTTAGGAAGCAGGGATAGGAGAGGTAATCAGGATTTATCCAGAATTAAATTCAGACGAGGAGATGATCCAATAATTTTCTGCAATGAGTATCTTTCACTTTATAGGGTGGTCTATAACTGTCCAGATATTTCATTGGATGACATGGAGTTTCTTTATTCGATGGCTAATAAATGTCTTGTAAGCTATCCTGTTAAGATTGCCCTTAGGAATGCTTCCTCTTACCAACAATTCATAAATATACTTAGGGACTGGTGTGAACAAGACAAGGAGAGGTATACATCAGACATATCTGTCATATACAGAAGTACAAGAAGGCCAAAATCTAGGCTATTTAGATGCCACAAGTGCAACAGGCCTGGGCATATTAAAAGATACTGTGGATCTCTAAATGTGCATAAAGATCACACCAGGATTGCCAATTTAATAGCTGAAAGTAATGAGTGGAATATAGATGAGAGCACAACCCCCATCCAAGACAATGAAATCACTTTAAAGCCTGAAGTAAAAGATAGCAACCATAAGAACTCAGCTAGTGCTGAAGGGGGAAGAAAAGATATCAACAGAAAAAAATGACCAACACCCTCAAAATGGCCAGGAGCAGGGCTGGACAAACATACCAATGTTTGCTCCAGGGGCCAATCTCCCATACTGGCTAGTATGCACTTTAACACAAGCTGCATTGCCATTTTTCCTGTCCTATATGGCACAGTTGTATGGTACTGTTTATTGAGATTAGTGTACTGTAAACAATCTACCATTGCCCATTGTGTATATTTATATTGTTAAGATAAAGGGAAAAAAATGTTTGTCATGACTGAGTATGCTAATGTCTTTGTGTTCTTTTTCAGGGCCTCTAAAGGAGCCTGTGAAAGTGTTATATGCTAATGTTTGTGTTTTTTTTACAGGCTATTTGCAGTAGGAGCACAGCACTGGCTAAATCTTAGTAAACTGATTCAATTGTCTTTTTGTAAACAAAAACCATGTGGTATTATGAGCTCAATAATTAATTGTTTCGAAACAATTACACTAAAAATCAAATGTTAAAACACTAGCAGAGGTCATCCCTTTGTGATGAGTTGTGAATGTTTGTTTTTGGTTAACCCTTTGTTCCTCCAGGTGTGAAGTCTTCTCACAAAAGAGCTAGAAGTCCCTGGAAGTCTCTGTACACACCAGAAGTTGAGTCTTTTGTTTACTGTTTGTCTTTTGTAGTCTTTGTGTTTTATTTTGTTTGATGGCCAGCAAGCATTTTTGTTGCAAGTTTCTTTTTTATTATTTTTGTATGTCCTGTTTTGTTAAGGCTTATGAGATATCATTTTTAATATATATTTTTTCTTATTTAAAAAAAAAAAAACTCAATACTTTACCCCTAACAATCATTCATCAGGACTATAATACCCATATTGTTCTAGTGTGGTACCGGTGCATATTGGTACCAAATGGGGGAAGTTTGAACCAACATATTGTTTTTTTAGGCAAAACTTGCAAGTGCCTCCCAGCGGCAGGCTGGATAATAGCTGTATGTTGATAAAGTAGATATAACATGCTAAGAATCTGATACTGCCCTTGTTCTTACTTTCCAGGATCCATAATAAAGCGACACTAAAGACCAAAGTTTGGAATTCTGGAGTCATACTTGTGATGGCAATTGGATTGAAGAGCTTTCATTTTACAACAATATATTGATGGCATTAGCAATGAATATGCTTGTACAGGCCCTTTAAACTGTCTAGTAAAATAGAAAGGAATTTCAATTCATTTTAAACAATGACAGAGTTTCTAGAGAAGTGTTGGGTCTCCCTATCCAAAGTTATCAAGCAGTACTTGTATCTAGAGAATGTTTGCTAGGAATGGATTTTTGTTATTGTTAATTTGGATTTTAACCACCTGGCCGTTAAACCCGACCATGTTCGGGGTAAAAACACTTGCAAAAAGTGTTAAACCCGAACTTTTCTCACCAGGTGGTTAAAAATGTAAACAAACGTTATATTGCAATCCGATTGACATACATTGTATGACAATCTGCCGCCTGCCCAGTACCCTACTCTAGATGCCAGTTACTAATGCCGTCCACACTTTGTTCCAGAGCCCACCACCTCTTCCTCTTGCTGTTACTGCAGCTGCCTGCCCAGTACCCAGCTGTAGATGCCAGTTAACAATGCTGTCCATTCCGCATTTTACAAAGTTACAGCTAGCAGATAGGAAAAGGCAGTCCCCTACACAGTAATGTCTTTGGTAGCTAAAGCTTCTACACTGTCCATATAGGCGATGGCCTTAACCATTAATGCCGTCCTTGCTCCGTCTCAGGGCCCACCGCCTCCTCCTACCAGTACCCAGCTCTAGATGCCATTTAACAATGCCATTCACACTTCTCAGGGCCCACCGCCTCCTCCTCCTTCTTTCACTGATGCTGCCACCTGCCCAGTACCCAACTCTAAATGCCAGTTACTAATACCGTCCAAACTTCGTCTCAGGGCCCACTGCCTTCTCCTCCCAGTACCCATCTCTGGATACCAGTTAACAATGCCATCCACACTACTCAGGGCCCACCGCTTACCCTTCCTGCTATTACTGCTGCTGCCTGCTCACTGTCCAGTACCCAGCTCTAGATGCCAGACTAGACTCCAGCTCAACAGGATTTTCTTTCCCCACTGATTCCGCCAAGCCCCGTTTCCTTTTGTTCTTTCACACGATAGCAGGTCCTGAGATGGAGTGTGGAAGGTATTAGTAACTGGCATCTAGAGCTGGGTTTAGTGCATCTTTAATGACACCCCGAAGTGTGTAATCTGAAATTTGTGATTGAATTTAGAAGGCCACGTCTTCTGCTTCATCCATCGGTACCATGCTTTATCGGACTGAATTTCTGTGTATGTTCTCTATGTTGGGGGGATGAGATGGGAGACCCCGGTATATTTAACGGATGACCACATTGAGCCATGAAGTTATTGAGCTCAGCAGACATCCGGAGACTTCTCCACAACAAGTATGTGGTCGTCCTGGGAGACTCTAATTCAAAGATCCGTCAACAAGGATCTTGTGAAAATACTGCAGAAGGATGAGTTTCAGACTGAGAAGCAGCTGAAAGAGAAGGGTGAGATGTCATTTGCAAACGACATGTTGGGGGATCTCTGGGTGAAATGCACAATGGCATAATTTACCACCAAGTGCGTCATTACAGGACTGACCACAACCTTGTACGGTTCTATTTCCTGACTCGTGTTTCTTCGGAGTACATAGAGAGCGTGCTGGCCAACTTCCAACATGGACCTCAGCCCGATGTTGTCATCATCAACTCGTGTATATAGGATGTTATCAGGTATCATGAGCAATCACTGCAAATGTACAAAACCAACTTGGACCACCTGTTTAATCGGCTCACCGAGGAGCTGAGCGCCAAATGTCTGTTGATATGCATGTCTGTTGGATTCAAAGCTGGTGAAGTGCTGGAGTACCCTATTCTTAATGTGCGCTGGGACGTCATAGAAGGAAATTTCTACAGCGCCACACTGGCAGATTTGTACCAATTGGATGTGATTGACATGTACTTCCACTTACGCTTCGAGCTGCGCTCCAGGGTTAAAGATGCCACCCACTCGAATCAGCTGGCTCATCGGAAATATACCTGCATCCTGATGGCTCATATTGATTAAGCCTGGGGCGTGCAGCAGGAACAGCAGGAAATGGAGGCGGTGGGCTCTTAGATAGAGCGTGGACAGCATTGGTAACTGACATCTAGAGCTGGGTACTGGTAAGGCGGCAGCAGTAACAGCATAAGAGGAGGCGGTGGGCCCTGAGATGGAGCAAGGAGGGCATTAGAGGTTGAGGCCATCACCTATATGGACAGTGTCGAAGCTGTAGCTATTGGAGACATGAATGGATTAACGAGATTCCAATCTGTCCTAGTGATAGGACATGTTGTTGTGTCCTATACAAGACAGAATATGACCATCAGGGCTCCAAAACTGCAGACAAGCAACTGGGCTGGTACTCGTGGATCAAAAAGTATCATCCTGGCGCTGGATTGGTGGTGACTCTTGAAGCGTGTATCCAGGTGGGTCCACCACTGGTCAGCATGGCTGTTCTAGTGATGGCTTGCACGATGACTGGAGGTCCAATGGGCGGATCCAAGGATTTGTGCTTGTGCAGAGCTGTAACCAACACTATGTCTGCGGGCTTGAATGGGTGCATAGGTTGATCTGTAGGGAGAGGAATAGAAAGAGAGATATCTCCGTAGTTGCTGTTCAATTTTCAATAGGTTTAGCTACATATTGGTCTTGGATTTGTTGGAGATCCCTGGGTAATAAAATTAACGGTCTTTAGCCCAGGGGGTGGGAAAAGGTCTTTCTATTAAAATTTCTTAAGGTGACAGCTTATTAACTGGATTGGGTGTCATTCTTATTTCAGCTAGTACGGCTGGTAGGTATTGGTCCCACTTATGGAATGTCCCTCCAGTTGCTTTTCTAAGTTTGTCTTTCAGTGTCCTATTTGTCTTTTCTAATACTCCAGCACTCTGGGGTCGATATGGGATGTGGAACTTCCATTCTACGTTCATCATTTTTTGAATCTCCTGGGTGACTTTAGATGTGAATGGAGTGCCATTGTCTGAGCCTATTCTTACTGAGCATCCAAATCTTGGGATGATCTCCTTGCATAGTATTTTAGCTACTGTCCTTGCATTTTCTTTCCTAACTACAAAAGCTTCTACCCATCTGCTGAATCTGTCTGTAATCACTAACATTATCTTACATCTGTTGGAAGCCTTTGGCATGTGTGTGAAGTCAATTTGTAACTCTTGAAATGGACCCTGTGGAGGTAACAAATGTTCATGTTGTTCTGTTTTCTTCCCTTGCACATGGTAAACAGTGGGAAAGTATGACTTGCCTGTGTTCCTTTAAATTTTGGGCACAAAACTGCTTGTTTATTTCTTGTGTTGTGGTCTTAATACTTTTATGTCCCATACCATGGATTTGAAAAACAATCAGAGGTACTGCTATTTGGGGTAGCCCTACTATCCTTCCTTTTGACCAGGTTTCAATGTCTTAAGAGGTGGCGAAGGACTGTTATTGTGTAAGAAGTGTGTTGGCTTCAGTGGAAGCTGGGATGGCGAGCAGAAGTGTATCAGGGGGGCTAGTGGTGGGTGTGGTAGACTGAGCAGTGGCCTTGGCATGAAAATCTGCTAGTCTGTTGCACCTGGCATTGAAGGAATTGGAAAAAGTGTGTGCTTGACATTTCACAATGACTATTTGATTGGGGAGGTGAATTTCAGTGATACATGAGTGTGACTCTGGCACTTCATCCTCCGGCCCATTAAGATCTAAGAGAGCATTGAGCACAGCGACAGGACCGCTGGTAACAGAAGCATATTTTACACTTAAACCTGCAGTGGATGTTAGGATACCTTCATAACCAGACAACCTTTGGGCTGTTATGTGTTGATTGGTTAAATTCTTAAGCAAGTGTAGTACAGCATGGGATGTGTAAAGTATCGTCTTGTGACCCAAAGTTAGAAGTGAGACACCTTCTACAGCCATTGCACACACCACCAGCACACGCAGACAGGCTGGCATGCCTTGCACAGTAAGCCTTGTGGCAGTGTCTTAGAGACATAAGCCACAGGCTTCAATTTACCTCCATGCATCTGAGCAATCACAGCAGCCATGGTTTTACAATACTCTCTTGCATACAATACAAATAGTACATTAAAATTTGGCATTGCCAATGCAGGGGCAGAGGTCAGGGATACTTTTAACATCAAATATGCTTTAGTCATTTCATCAGACCAGTGAATGTTGTTAGGGGCACTGAGGAGTACTGGGACGGAGCTGTGAATCCCAATATGAGCAGTCAAGGATCCAGTGTCTGCAAAAATTGCCAAGAATAATGGCAAAAATTGCCAAGAATCATGCCAAGAAAGCTTAGCAGCTGTTTCTTTGTCTGTGGGCAAGGCGGACTGGTAATGGCATGTACACGGCTGGGGGCTAGCAGCCGGGATCCTAAAGTTAAAAGCATTCCCAGGAATGTGACCTGTTTCAGACAGAACTGAACCTTTTTCTGCAACACCCTTTTCCAGAAAACACAACAATGACACAGTGTCCCTCTGACATGCCTCCTGAGAGGGGCTACTGTAAATAACTATAAAGTGGAACCATGCTGCGGCTGCCAGAGGGCAAGGACTTGCTGGAGGGCAATTGAGAAAACTGCGGGTAAGTCAATAAAACCCTGGGGTAAGTGGCACCAGGTGTATTGTTGTCCCTTGAAAATAAAAGCCATAAGGGTGATAATGGTATTGAGAAAAATGCGTTGGCCAAATCAATACCACTGTAAAATTGGGTCTTGGGCGGTACTGCTGTAAGGATGGTACTAAGATCTGACTTGACCGGTGCTAGGTATGTGATCAGCTCATTGATGGCTCTGAGATCCTGTGTAAAGCGGTATGAGCCATCTGGCTTTTTGACAGCATTTACTGGAGTATTATAAGGAGAGCAGGTTCTCTTAAGTATGCCATGTTGGCAGAAAGATTGAATCATGGGTGCTAAGGAATCTTCCTTTCCATTAGTTAAAGTGTACTGCTTTTGGTATATTGGTGTATGTGGTTTTGTGAATGCTGTATATGGGGTACAGTCCAGGAATCCCACGTCATATGGTTTGGTGGACCACGTGCTGTCGGGAACCAACAAATCCAATAAGGGCAGTTGCAAGGTTGTATTCACATCTAATTCACGTAATCTCTCCCTTTGGTTCAGCAACCAGTGACATTCCCAGAGATCCCATCAGGTCTCTTCCTAACAGGTTAACTGGACAACTAGGTAATACCTTGAATGAGTGATGTGTAATGTATTCTCCATGTACTGTACATATGGGAATGTGAGGTGTGCGTCTTGTAGGGGTGATGACTCCGTTTATTCCCACAGAGGGCCCACCAGGTGTAGATGGACCTGACCAGGATCGGAGGACTGAACATGTTGCTCCTATATCTACTAAGAAGTCTTTCAGGAACTGTCTTACTTTTAATGCGATTATTGGGTTTTCATCAGCATGGTCAGAGATCTGTAACATAGTGGTGGTGGAGTCCCTGTACATGGGGTTTAGACGACTTAGGCAGCTCAAAACATCCTGCAGCATCCTTTGTCAATACCTGGACAAAAATGTTCTAAATCTAAAGTGCTCCAGTTGTCAGTAATCATTTTGGCAGTGTACCCATGTTCAGGAATCATTCCATTAATCAGTGACTGAGTACATACTATACTCAGATCTCCTCCTAATCCTAAACCTGCTTCTTCCTTCCACACTTTCCTAAACCTTCTAGCATATTCACTTACAGTTTCTCCTGGCTTTTACTTGCATGCTATTGCAATGGCCATGGATTTCCCATCTCCATGTAATCTTTCAAACTCAGTGTTTAATTCTTCCCATAACTTTTTATAGTGTGCTTCCGTTAAAAGGGGATAATTATTTACATTTGTTTGTGCAGGAATTGGGATGGCCAAGGTTGGTATGTTGCTCGATTGGAAAGGCACATCCCCAATATACAACTTATATGAAATTTAGAGAAAGATCCCTCAAGTGGGAATGGATCGGGACATTTTCAGTTCTCTGTTCCATTTTTCAGGTGTGATGTAAAGGGGTCAGTGTAATAATCTCCTGCTCTACAGTTAACATTATAGGGGGATCCCTGTTGTCAGGTTTATAGCACACAATCTTTATATGTTTTTTTACATGTTTCTTATAGGGGTCTTTAGGTTCATCTGGGTTATTCCCCTTACCTTGAGAATTTCCCATAGTTTCAGTATAAATTACAGTATAAATATCAGACGGTTGTACACAGTTATTGTTAGGTCAATTAGTTCAGTTGGTAGCTGCAGTGATCGCTGACGTCCTGTTCCCTAGACCGCTTACCAAAACGCAGCTTACCAACGTAGCGTATTGCTTGCCCGAGGCAACCACAGCAGTGAGAATTGACCCAACCTCACCTTGGCAACCAGATTAGTACACAAACTTATCTTATATACAATATTTCTTATACTTCTATATCATGCAACAACAACAGGCCACGAGTGTGCACAAATTCAATAAAAGATTTCCCAAATTTTCCTATATAAGGACAGTCCTTCTATGGGGGAGTCCACACTGCCACAGTGCTTAGGTTCATAAGATATCTACAGGGACCCAGGGGCGGGCAGAGGTAGAAAAGAAAATTTCCACTTACTCGATCCTGGTCCTTTTAAGGTAGGTAAATATTCCACTTCTGACGCCAAACTGTTAAGGCGATTTCTTGCTGATCCCAGATCAGATTCCCTCTCTATCGTGACCTCTGTTTTCAACGTGTTAGGAGCAGTGTATAACACACAGGCATGTAGTTATATCACGTCTCAAAACTTTATTATCACATTGCAGTTTATATAGTCAGACAACAAGGTGGAAGACACTTAGTAGTTAGGCAATAACAAGAAATTTAATTAACAACTTCGCTGAGCAAGATGTTTCAAGGTAGGAATTTTTAAGGTAAGGATGGAGCAAATATTGACCTACTGATAAGGAGAATATAACCAGTTTCGACACAACTCAATTATCTGCAAAATATAGCAAAAAACACAAAAACAACTTAAATTCAAAACTCAGCAAAATTACACTCCTACACTGGTGCATGAATGTTCCTGCAAGCATTTAAGGATTAATAGCCTGTAAAGTGACAACACACAATTGTGTACAAGATGTGTGCCTACAATAGTAGATTGGATAATCATTATTCACAGTTGTGAAGGTGTATACATACAAAAGGTAAAGCAATACCAGCCCTTAAGGGTGACTTTTCAGTAATTGTTCAGTTACTGAAAAAAATCTGTATGATTAATCACTGCCATCACAATATACAGTAAAGTTGTTTTTCCAATATACTGATGAAGCCCTCACTCTGCTGTAGGCTGGAATTTTGTCTTCTCTCAAGTGTATACACTGCAATGGTGTATACACTTACCTGGTGATCCTGCTAAAGGTCTTAATACAAACACTTATTATACAGTAACAGAGCCATGATCTTGCCTCACAACTGCATTTCTGTATTTTCATCCTGCCACAGAGGATTCCAACGCAGACTAGAAGTGGCTGGTTCCAACACATTATATAGTGTGTGGATATATACAAAAAGTGACAAAATGTCAAGCATGGAGTCTTTTTCTAACAAAAGACCATTCTATTTGGAGAAGGTAGGTGTCATACCATTCCAGCGATTTTTAGTATAAAGATTTTTTTTCCAACTCTGCAAGCGAACATGTTTCTGTATAGAACTGGTCTGTCTGTGCCAGGTCTCCCTTTACTTCACCATGTCTTTTTTTTGATATTTCACAGAGGAGTACAGACCTTGTTTTTAAACAGATCATCTGTTGGAAGTGACCAAAATTGATATGAATATGACTTGTATGTAAAGACAATTCTGCCTTCTCGGAAACAAGCTATAAACCTCATTATCCGTGGAGACAGAGGCAGTCCCTTAAATTCTGCCTTCTTGGAAACAAGCTATAAACCTCATTATCCGTGGAGACAGAGGCAGTCCCTTAAACATCAAAGGATTGCTTAACAGAGACAATGATTGATCTTCCATGTGTAGATGCCTGAAGATCATTAACACTTTGGTCAGTTTGACCATTTGGTGTCCATTTCTGCCCAAACCTGTTCACTATAACTTCAGTCTTCCTGGAGGGGGCAGGGGTATATGACAACGATCCCAAGCCTGGGACAAGGACAATCTGTGTGACCTCTTGATCAAGACTTCACCAAGGATGAAGCAACAATGTGATTCGCTCTGGACCTGCAGCAGGGTGTGGTTCAAGGAGAGAAAACCCTGGTGTGTATGGTTGTGTGAGAGATTGACCATGTGCTAGAGATAGAGCTAGACCCCTCTCCTTCCCCTTTCCTATATACCCTTTACCTTCTTGCCTTTTGTCTTGAAAATCATATGTAAATAATATCCTAAGCTGTAAATAAACCTTTCCCTTTTGTAAGATCTATTGGTTCTTCTTTGAATCCAAGGCACCCCAAACAGAGCATATTCTACATCATCCTAACAGCTGGTGCAGCCTTGTAAACCTGCCTCTGCACAGTTTTCAGTCTCTGGAGCCCTTGAAGTATGGTCAGAGTATGGATTCAGTAACTTCCACTGATTCCACCTGAGATATAGACTGCAATTAAACATCTGAGGATGTCCGCTGATTGCCTAGTGGAAACCTCTATTGACTTAGTCAGATCTATGGCCAGAATTATGCTATTGACAGTCACTGGCAAAGAATGCTCAGACTCATGCCAAAAGTGGCAGACCCCATCTCCAAGCAAGGTTGGTGCAGAGTTCCTATGAGTGACAAAACCTCTTCAGTGATAAACTGGACTATGCTGTGGCCAGGATTAGCAGCGAGAAGTGAGGATTCATTCTCCAGGACAGACTTCTCATAATAGTAGAAGGGACCTGTTTAGGAGGCCTGCTTCATAAAGAAAAAGATGCATGTGAAGAATCTGTGGTTCCAGGGGATAATTGTCCCTGTACCTTAGGAATAATGTTTCATGGGTAATTCTTCTTTCCCATTTATTTAAAAGAAAACTAATAGTGGAGATTGGTCATAGACATAAATCCACCCAATGAGTCAAATACTACAAAGACCCTTGGAGAAGTCTCCATATGTCATTCTTCAAGCAGTTGTTATTCTCCCCCTCCAATTGACAAGGTAACATTACATCACATGCCATCAAGAGTAGCTGGGGAGGGGGGATACTTGTTTGGGGCTCAAGGAGCTTGTTTGATAGCCCAAGGAACAAGACCTAGTCCAATAAAGCCTACAGTCTCAAATATCCTGAGACTAGAATGGCCTCCCATGATCCTTTTTAACTTTTTGTCTTTGGTGTTTGGTGTTTGAGAGAAAAAGTCTACATTTTTATGGACAGTAGTCAACAAATGTTTTTTACATCAGAAAACTTTTAACTGTGTGCCAGTGGTTCTTAACACAGATATACCTGTCGCATCCCTGACAAACCACAAACCGAGGAATTCATCTTGAGGTTTCCTTGTCAGCGATGCCTGGGGTCAATGGACTGTGTTTCCCCCGGAGCCTTTGAATCACAGGTTCCTGAAGTGTTTATTGTATCTGACCTTTTTTTAGCAATCATTCTCAACTGGCTTAGATGGCCAAGATACTCCTAAGGTAACTTGGTGTTTGGGCTGCTTTTCAGTTCTTTTGGTCCTCCTCTCACAAGGTTCCCTACTCCAACTAAACCCCCCAAAAAATAAAAAGCTAAAAACCCATATTAAAGCCGGAAAAACTATTAGGGCCATAATTTCAAGATTTTACTTCCCCCTTCTCCTAGCAGTAACCCCCCCCCCCCCATCATGTCTGATTTTGTCAATTTTATCTCTAAACAAAGTGGCTATGTCATGGGCAGAGAATATAGTTGTGGGAGGAGCAGGTGTGGGGTTTTGGAGGGAGTCAATTGAAGAAAAGAGGCTGCGTGGGTTGGAAGCTCGAAAGGAAATGACAGAGGAGAAATAAATTTGCTTGGCGACATTGAGTGCACTGTTGTATTTTGTTTTTGTAGTCCATGAAGTCAGTGCTGAGCCCAGATTTCCTCCACTTGGCTCAGCTGCATGAACAGTCTTTTGTAAATGTTTGGTGTGATTGTTGTACCAGGGTCGGGGGTTTGCAGGACAGGGGTAGCGGAAGGTGGCTGGGACTTTATCCAGAGCCAAAGATAGAGTGTGGTTGAACTGAGTAGCAGCTTTATCTGAGATGAGATTTTAGAGAGAGCCGGGGATGGGAACGTAAGACAGTTTGAGAATAGGTTGTAGTCAAGGTATATTCAAGGACGGATAGGTTGTAGTTAAGGACGGAAGTCTCTCTGCCATTGACCAGGTCTGGCATGTGACAAAGGGGGGCAAGAATTAGATAGGTTAAAGGTGATAAGGTTGTGATCGGAAAGGGGAAATGGGAAGTTGTCAAGGTGGGTGAGGCTGCAGGCCAGGTCTAAAGTGTATCCGTCAATGTGTGTGGGGCGGTTTATGTTCTGTGTCAAAAGGAGGAAGTAGTGGAGAGCAGTTTGGCTGAGGAAGGATGGTTGGGGACATCCACTGGAGAATGTGAGATGAAAAGCTGAGTTTCAGTAGGAGCCGAGAAGTTTAGAGATTGGGAGAGAAGGTTATGGATAGAGGTTAATTTATTGCCAACAGATATGGCATTCCATAGAGGGGGTAAGAACTTATGGGTAGGGTGAATGGGAATGAGGTTAAGAGGTGGGTGTATCTTGCTGAAAGGGTAGGGAAGAGAGATGCTGTGAGGGGACCAGAGCTGGGTGAGATTGTACCAGGTAGCCATGATGACCCTATGGATACCAATCTACATTTTTAGCAACTGCTGGATTTGAATTTCTTGAAATGCTTACTGGGCCTGTGATTCCGTGCTGTGTGCCACTGTAGTATCCCACACCACCATTTTGTCCAGCATTCCCACTTGCAGCAACAAAGAGAATAAAGAAATAGCAGCAGCCCCTGCTTCCCCTTAGCTGTGCAACTTTATGTATTTCTTCAGAATCCCCAGCTCACTCTCTGAGGCTATGCACAGCTGAAGGGGATTTTAAAGGCAGATTACTTTGTGACTTTATCCTGTGCTGTCATTGGCTGCTTGGATTTTATAGGCTCACTGCTCCCAATCACCAGTGCCTTTTACTGTTGCTGACCTTGCCTTTTTCTGACCCTGTAAGTTTATGCTGCCTGGACTGACCTTTTGCCTGTGACCTCAATTTCTTTGTTTACCTCATCTAATGGACGGATTACCTGTGAATGACCTTTTGCTCTGTATTCTGGACTTGCCTCTGTTGGAAACTTGATACTGTTTTATCTGTGGGCTCCTGGTTCTCTGCCAGCCCTTCCCAAGGCACCATCCCTTGCGCACTAAATCTTGGGGGCAACCGTGTGCTGGGAAACGCAACCAGTCTCCTGAAGCTGAGCGGGAGCTTGCTATAGGTGAAGACTGCGGCGTAAGATTGGGGGACTGGTGTCTGGTGAGTACTGTTGCTGTACCAGGGCCTTACAGCCAGCTTTCAATTTCTTTATGGAAGGTCAAGACCACTGTTGGGGCCTAATGTGGACTTTTTGATATATAGGAATGAATCATAAAGTATAATGCATACAAGGATTTTGCCTCATACAACAAAGGACTACATCTTTTGTTTTCCTGGGCCAAGGCTTGTGACCAGCTGACCATTGTTCACCTTTTTTGAAATATCTGGAAAGCTGACTGCATTGTGAAGAATGATTGTCCTGTAAATATCATTAGGTTTCTTTTGTGTAACAATAACCAAAGTATAAATAGGAAACAATAACAACAATGACAATGACCAACGTATAAATAAGAAGCGATGGCTAATAAATTGGGGCATGAGAGGAGATAGTGTGGATATCAGGGCCATGCATTGTTCAGGGCCATCAATGAAAGATCACTGTTTACTTTTAATTACCTTTCTGTAATTGTTCACTTTGTATAAATACCAGCACCTTTGCTGAATAAATTAGAACAATAACCACCTTTGATTGTTCCCACACATGTGTCTGTAAAAACTACATCTATAGCAAAGATTCTCTGTTCCTTTAAGAGGGAAACACGTTCATCCTCAACAGGCTCAAGATATACTACATCTCTGTTAGAAGAAGGAGACTCTTGTCTAGATTCATCATCCATTCAGGTCTTTCAAATGTAGATGTTGGGATTTTCCGTTGCCTAGTGGGAGAATATCATCTCAGTAATGATAGATAAATGTTTTGGCCTTGAGAAAACTGGATGACATGGAGAGAAAAAAAGGGCCCAAATGCAAAGCAAAGGAATTTCTTAAAGTCTCAATGTGGAGAAAAATGGAAATAGACACCTAATTAATGGAAGTAATCAATCTGCTGGCAGACCTGCTTGAAGAATGAATTATGGTGACATCTTCAAGATTCTTCGTATTTGACTCATTGGGTGGTTTCTTTCCTATGACTGATCTCAATCATGAATAAGAAGAACTCCCTATACAGCATTGTTTCTAATTTACAGAGATAATTACTCCCTTCTTCATACATCTTTTTCTCCAACAAGCCCTTGTTTGACCCTTCCTTATATTATGAGGAGTAGTGTTGGTCGAATAGCTCACTATTCGATTCGACCGCTATTCGGTCGAATAATGCATAATTATTCAGGTGATCCAATGTCGAACTCAAACTCCATTAAAATCAATGGGGGAAAATTCGGGTTGTTTTTCTGGACTGTGTAGAGCTTCTACAGCCTATAAATACATTCAAAAAGACATGTCAAGACTCCCCCAGCTCTGCAAAACACTGTACAATAGAAAAAAAAAAAATAAGGAAGTCTTTCTTCTGTTGTTGGCAAGGCGATTTTATGGGGCGGTCAAGGGAACATGCCCGATTTTATACGGTCTCTGAGTAGAGGCAGAGAGGGGCACGAGGGGGTTCCTCTGGTCCAAAAATTGGCCACCAGGTTTCACTGCTCCGTTACAAGCCATACACAGGCTTCAGAGTACAGGCAGAGGTCTCTGAGGGGGGTCTTTCAGTCAAAAAATTAGCCAGCTACACAGCTCTGTTATAAGTTACAAGTGACAGGTGGCAGCAGCAGAAGGAGGAGGCAGTGGGCACTGAGACGGAGTGGGGACTGCATTGGTAACTGGCATCTAGAGCTGGGTGTAGTGCATCATCAATGCCACCTAGATGGCTATAATGCCATATTTATGAATAGAGTACTGACAGGTGGCAACAGCAGGAGGAGGAGGCGGTGGGCCCTGAGATGGATAGTGGACAGCATTGGTAACTGGCATCCAGAGCTGGTTACTGGGCAGGCAGCATCAGTAACAGCATGAGGAGGAGGCGGTGGGCCCTGAGAAGGAGCAAGGACAGCATTAGAGGTTGAGGCCATCAGCTATATGGACAGTGTAAAAGCTGTAGCTATTGGAGACATGAATGGATGAATGCGATTCCAATCCGTACCTACTATGTAGCAAAACCACATGATACGGAACTGGCTTGGCGGAATCAGCAGGGAAAGAACACCCTGTTAAGCTTGAGTCTAGTCTGGCATCTAGAGCTGGGTACTGGGCAGTGGGCAGGCGGCAGCAGTAACAGCATGAGGAGGAGGCGCCAGGCCTTGAGACAGAGTGTGGACAGCATTGTTAACTGCCATCTAGAGCTGGGTACTGGGCAGGTGGTGGCAGATGCAACAGCTTGAGGACATTATCCTTAATTGACAGTGTACAAGGTGTAGCTATTGAGATGAATGAGATTCCCCCTATCCCTACAGTGGTGGTGGGCCCTGAGTTGTAGTGTGGATGGTTGTGTTACTCCTCCTTCACGTACCAGTGGGGCAAGTCATAGTCGTTCATCGTCGGAAGCTGCCTGTCACCACAGCTAAGCCTCAACAACTGCAGACCGCCATCACGAGCACCAGCTCCAGAGCACCTTTCGGACCAATTAGATGTTCGCCCACGTGGGCATTTTTTAATGTCCATAGTGATGACAACACTATGGTCATCTGCAAACTGTGTGCTCAACACTTGAAACGAGGCAAAAACCCAAACAAAGTTGGAACAAGTTGCATGAGAATTTAAAAAGCCACCACCCAGTAACCTGACCGGAACACCTGGTCAAAGCACAGAGCTCTGTGCGACCACCTCCGCCCAAGAAGCAAGCTCAAACTGCTTGATCTTCCTCTGCTGCCTTTCCTCCTTCTGCCACCAAAGTTACCCGTACTGCTGCCAGCAATTTGAGTGGGGAATGTAGCCGAGCATTTCACCTATTTCAGGCTCCACCAGCGGTGAGCAGGAGCTCCAACGCAGATCAGCTGCTGTTTGTCGCATTGGCACCACCAACCTTCCATCCCCCAGATGCTGGAGCGCAAGAGGAAATATGGCCCAAATGATCCCAAAACGAAGCTAATCAATGCGGCAATTGCACAGCTGATTGCGTTAGAGCTCCTCCCTTCCCGGCTGGTGGACTCCAATGTGTTCCGTTATGCATTTCTCTGCGCGAAGCCACAGTACGTTATGCCTAAGCGACGGTATTTTGCAGAAAAATGTGTTCCTGCTTTGCATTGGTTGGTCGAGCAAGCATGGAGTGGGAAGATATATTTCCTGTACAGCTCACTGGGTAACTTTGGTGGGAGCAGGGGAAGATGCAGCTGCAGCAAGGCCTGCATACCTGCCTCCGCCCAGAGCACATCGCCATGCAATTTCCTCCTCAACCTCCACTTCCACCTCTTCCTTTGACTCTTGTGCATCAACCTCTTCCTCCATGGACACTTTGCCGTGGAGACCCAGCACCTCCTATTGGGCAGCATCTGTTCACCGCCAGCAACAACCTGCAGTTTGCTATTTCAGTGCACAATTCAGACATTGCCACGCAGTCCTGAGGTTGCAAAGCCTGGGTTCCCTTTGCCACACGGGCGCAGCCATTCTAAGTGCCTTGCGGGAGCAGGAGGACATATGGCTAACCCCCAACAGACTTCAGCCAGGCAAGGTCGTGTGTGACAACGGGGCAAATCTGCTGGCAGCCCTGCGTTGTGGGAAACTCACACACGTACCTTACCTGGCTCACGTCATGAACCTGATAGTACAGCACTTCCTTAGGAATTACCCATTCCTCCAGCCGCTGTTGCTGAAGGCCAGAAAGTTGTCAGCGCATTTCCGCTGGTCGTACACAGCCAGTGCCAGATTGGTGGATTTACAGTGAAATCTCAACCTGCCAGTGCACCGGTTAATTTGTGATGTGGCCACACGTTGGAACTCCACATTTTACATGCTGCAGCGGCTGTCTGAACAACAGAAAGCGGTGGAGGATTACGTGTCAGAGTCTGTTCGTTTCAGACGCATACCCGCACTACCTTTTTTCAGCCCTGCGGAGTGGCTGCAAATTGAAGACTTGTGCACTGTATTGTCACCTTTTGAAGAGACCACCAGGATGATCAGCAGAGATCAGGCCTGTGTCAGTGACACCATCCCCATCATATGCCTGCTGGAACAGATGATGGTGGATCTTGGACACGACACAGAGCGGATGCTGCATCAAGAGATGACGTTTCAAACATCATCTCGGACATACGTGCCTACTGGACATAGTGCACCAAAAATCCAGGAAGAGGAGGTGGAAGAGGATGAGGTGGACATTGCAGGAATGGGAGAAGGGGAGGAAGGGGCAGAGGAGGATATTGAGGGTATATGGCATCCATCCACCCAAACACAAGGCACCGTATTCTGTGGATGGCAAGACCAGGCGGAGAAGGAGTAGGACGACGATCCTGTGCTGCTGTTCGACCCACAGGAGTGTGGGTCCAGAATTACCTCAGCTGTGGGTAGTTTGAGCCACATGACAGCCTTCATGCAAGAGTGCAAAACCAAAGATCCACGCATTCAACACATAAAAACAAAGACTGACAACTATTGGATTGCTACGTTACTGAATCCACGTTACAAGCCTGAGGTACAACAACTGATCTTGCCCAAATACAGGGGACCTAAAATGCAGCACTACCAAGAAGTGCTTGTAAGGGACTTGTGCTCAGCCTTTCCGGCTGCCAGCAGCAGCAGCAGCAGCTACCCCTATGGCAGTTCCACCAGCCATGGGAGCCAAACAACTGCTTTAGGCAGCGGTAGAGGTCAGCATGGGCGGCATCAGTGGTAGAGGTTGTCTAAGCCAAACTATTCAGGCTTTTTTCAGCGGAAGCAAGCTGCTAGTCATGCAGAAATTGCCAATGACACTCAGCAGTGGTACTCAGTCATGGTGCAGGAATACCTGAGCTCTGCATGGGACATCTGCAACCTGCAAAGCCAGGACCCACTGGGCTACTGGGTATCCAAGCTTGAGCAGTGGCCGGAGCTGGCAGAACATGCCATTCAAATCCTTGCCTACCCGGCCACAAGTGTGTTATCTGAAAGAGCGTTCAGTGCAGCTAGGGGCATAGTAAGTGACAAGAGCATTCTCCGCAAAAAATGTTGACCGAGTCACTTTTATTAAAATTAGTGAGGCTTGGATCGGAAATGACTTCAACACCCCCTCTGCAGAGTGTACTGATTACCTTGATGGGAAAAGCATGTTCACAGCCTTCGGCATCTCCTTCCACTCCTCCCCCTAGTGGCCCTCTACCTCTACTCTGTCTCTGAGGTCTATAACTTGCAATGGAGCTGTGTAGCTGGCTAATTTTTTTTTACCGAGCATCTCCCTCAGGGCTCTCTGCCTCTATCTACTTTGAGGCCTATTTCACTTGTAATGGAGCTGTGATTCATAATTAAATATCTGTATTTTTAGTAGAGGAATACATATTTTTCTGTCCTTTTGGATAGATAGCAACTGGTATCAAAAAAAAATCTGTATTTTTTTTACAGAAATACAGAAGTTTTTCTGGTTCTTTTGATAGATAGCATGTAGGATCAGAATGAAATATCTGTATTTTTTTTACAGAAATACAGAAATTTTTCTGTTTATTTTGATAGATTGCAAGTGCTATCAGAATTAAATATCTGTATTTTTTTTACAGAAATACAGAAATTTTTATGACTTTTTTGATAGATAGCAAGTGGTATCAGAATGAAATATCTGTACTTTTTTTTTACAGAAATACAGAAATTTTTTCTGTTTTTTTTTTATAGATTGCAAGCGGTATGAGAATGAAATATTTGTATTTTTTTACAGAAATACAGAAATTTTTCTGTTCATTTTGATAGATTGCAAGTGGTATCAGAAATAAATATCTGTATTTTTTACAGAAATACAGAAATTTTTCTGTTTATTTTGATAGATAGCAAGTGGTATCAGAATTAAATATCGGTATTTTTTTTTACCCTGCCTCTGGCTGCGTGTATGTAACACACTTACTGACTATTTATCTATCTATCAATGTATCTATCTAGCTAGCTAGCTAAAAGTGAAACACTCTACCTATCTGACTACAGTAGATTTCAGGACTGCACCAATACAGTACAATCCAACAATCTATCTGACTAATGTGTATCTGCATGTGTGGCATTCAGTGACAGACAGCCAATCGGCTGCCTGCCACAACAAACATGGAGAGGAGAATCCCTGCTGTTATTGGAGGGCCCTAGGCATCATGGGGGAGGTCCCTAGGCATTGTGGGAGGGTTGAATTCGGGGCGTCAAATCCAACAAAATTCGGGTCAGGTCGACCTGAATTTGAACGGCCATATTCGGGTCGAACATTAGGACGACCCGAATTCGAACAACAACACTAATGAGGAGTCTGTGCTTGGCAATGAATACTAACTTTCTGCTGCTAGTTCTGACTAGTGTTGGTCGAATAGCTCACTATTCGATTTGTCAGCTATTCGCTCGAATAGAGCAAAATGATTTGCATGGTCGAATGTCAAAATCAAACACTATAAAAGTCAATGGGGGAAAAATTTCAGGACTGTGTAGAGCTTCTACAGCCTCCAAACAGATGTAAAAAGATACAAATTATAAAAGAATACATAAAAAGATACATATTAGAAAGGTACATTATAAAAGGATACATAAAAAGATACATAACACTATTACATACCCCTGTATTTCACATGACTATTAAAGAGCACCAGTCACATCAATATTAGGCTAAAGCTAGTTACACACTTCCAATAATTATTGTTAGAAAACGAACGAATACGACGGATCAACGATTATGCATGATTATACTTGAACAATTCTGTACATGCTGTAACAATAGGATCATTCAAATATAATCCACCAACAGTGTCCACACGCTGGATACAATTGTTTGAACAATGCAGGAAGTGACATGTCAAGGAGAAAGTGTACCGCAGAAACATGCACGATCACTGAACGACTGTACAAACGATAGATAGTGAATGATCGTCGGCCAATCAGATCTGCCGCGCCGGTCGTTCATTTCCAACGACAATCCTCGTTCATTGTCGTTGTTGGCCACTTTTTTTATAACGATTTTTGGACAATCTGTTGTTTGTCAGTCGTTCGTCGGTCGTTTCTAACGATAATTATTGGATGTGTGTACGCAGCTTTAGTCTACACGAACTGTTTCCCTACCGTTTAACCTGAGGCTTTTAAAGCCCATGTTTGATGTCCTCATGCATTCCAATGAGCTAATCTACACCAGGACGTTTCCTTCGGGCACGTTTTTGAGCTTTATCTTAAACGTTTTCTGCAACGTTTAAAAAATAAAAATGCAGGATAAACGTTTGAAAACCCTCCTATCGAACTCAATGAAGGCTTTTAGAAGCTTTTTTAAGCTTTTTATGAAAGCTTCCATTGAAAACAATGGGGGCTTTAAAAAACGTTTTTAGCAGGTCTTTGGAATCTGGGAACCCCCTTTAATAAGGAGATTTCCGGATCTCCATCACCTCACCCTTGGGAATGAGTACAAGGGTACATAAAACCCCTCACTCATTCCCTGAAAGGGTTAAAATATGTGTAGCACATTGGACGAGGCTTTAATATTAAATTATTTCATTAAATGCGTGTGTGTTTGTGTAACTAAACTTTTTTTTTTCAGGTTATCCCAAAGACGGGATGATTTCCATGGCTGCAATCATGACATGAGCACAGCCATGGGACTCCTCCTGACAGTGAGGGATCACAGGGCCATAGGGGTTAAAAAAGGACAAAGCTCTCCATTCACCCCTAGTGCTCTTTGATTGGCTGAGGTTTTACGTTTCTCAGCCATTCAGCACTAGACATGAATGGGGAGCCTTGTGCCCATTCATCTCCAGTGCTCTGTGATTGGGTGAGAAATAGGAAACCCTGATGACAGCTCAAGCATCATCAGGATTTCCCTATCCTCAGCCAATCAGGGAGCAGAGCAGTCAGCGGAGCTCTGCTATGCTGACAGCTCCACTCCCCTGATTGCTCCCGCAGCCCTAGAGGAGCTGTGACATGTGTTCTGTATCTGTAACATATACTACAGCTCCTCTAGGGCCTATTTCCCAGACATCAACATTAAAGAGCACCTGTCAAATGAATATTAAAGAGAACCTGTCACATCAATATTAAAGAGCACCTGTCAATATTAAAGAGTACCTGTTACCTGTCAATATTAAAAAGCACCTGTCACAATATTCATGTGACAGGTGCTCTTTAATTTTCATGTGACAGGTGCTCTTTATTATTCATGTGACAGGTCCTCTTTAATATTCATGTGTCAGGTCCTCTTTAATATTCATGTGACAGTTCCCGTTTATTATTCATGTGACAGGTCCCCTTTAATATTCATGTGACAGGTCCCCTTTATTATTCATGTGACAGGTCCCCTTTAATATTCATGTGACAGGTCCCCTTTATTATTCATGTGACAGGTCCCCTTTAATATTCATGTGACATGTATTCTTTATTATTCATGTGACAGGTCCCCTTTATTATTCATGTGACAGGTCCCCTTTAATATTCATGTGACATGTCCCTTTTAATATTCATGTGACAGGTGCTCTTTATTAGTGTATATATGTGTATATATATTTTCCTCTCCCCAGCCAATCACAGAGCAGTAGAGGTGTGGTACATATCCCCATTGAACTTCTATTGCCCTGGTATCGCCTGAGGTTACAGCTAATTGGAGGCACATGCTTCCAATTAGCTGTAACCGCAAAGTTCCCACGGTTCGGGGATCCCACAATGACATTATGATTCATAATGTCATTGTCGGATAACCTGTAAAAAATAAAAAAAAAAATAGTTAAAATAAAAACACACACTAATTGAATTCATTTAAGATACATTTTTATTTTTTTTTTTAACCTTTTTTTTCCCAAATTTTTGCAGTCGAATCTCGTGTTTTTTGGGTGGGGTCTATCTGAATTCGAACAGCCATATTCAGATATAAGGACAACCCGAATTCGAACACCAACACTAGTTCTGACAACAGCATATTCCAGTTTATCACTGAAGAGTTTCTGTCACTCATAGAGCATTGTGCCCCAACCTTGCTTGGAGATAGGATCTGCCACGTCTAGCCTAATTATAAGTGCTCTTTGCTTGTGAATGCCATGCTTGTGAAGGCAATGCAATGCTTGTGAAGGCATAATTCTGGCCATAGATGAGACTATGTCAAAGTTTCCACTAGGCAACTAGCCGACAGATGTTTAATTGCAATCGATATCTCAGGCACTTCAAGGGCTCCAGAGAATGAAATCGGTGCAGAGGCAGGTTTACAAGCTTGTTCAGTGACATTACATGGATAGTGCATGGATATTTACAAAAGGTAACAAAAGGTGGCAGGTACCTGAATGTAACTACAATAAAGTAAAAATGCTAACACATTTTATTATATAAAATATCTTCGACATACACATGTATTTTAGTAATGTATAACACAATCTGAGAGTCAATTTTTTAACTTGATGAGTTGCACAGATGTTTTTTCTCTGCTTCATCAGAAGTTTTCAATTTAGGATGAATCTTTCATACTGTGTAATCCAAATGGCAGCTGTACCTTCAAAGTATAAACAATGAACCACTTTTATTCTTATTCTTACTTAATATGGGTTCCGAACCCCATTATGCCTTCATACACTTCTAAAGTGTTGCACATACTCCCTGCTACATTAACTTTAATGTAATTGGTTATATTCCAGTTCCTAAAAAGTAAGGTCAAAAGTTCAAACTCAATTTCCAATCAAGAAGTAAAGCAAAGTATATAAAGATATAATAACTAATCTGATACTGGCAACACACATAAGGTTAAGAGACGTCCTAAATTCAAATTTTCATCATCATCTTCATGCACATTCACTGCCACTACAACAGGGGAAACAGCCCCATGCTTTCAACAGGTGATCATGATAAGAATATGTCTTCACAATCTTCACAAGACAATATTCCAGTTTATTCCGGAAATTCCAGTTCACACCATGCACCATCATCATCTTCTCCTTCATCTTTTTAGGTACAAGCACAGTTCCAAACACCCAAGCCCCAACCAAAGTAGGCTTGATAAATCAATTTGTTACAAAACTTCCACTGAACATGATTAATTAAATGTAATTAATCTTGCTGAAGTTCCTTTGACAGACACAGACAAATCTGTTTTACAGTTAGGTTTGAGCTTTTGTTCTCAAAATTATTTAGATGAATTTGAAGTTATCAAAGATTTACATTTATTTACAGGAAACCTGTTTTATCAGGCAATGTTTAAAGAACAAACAAATAGCGAAAAAAAAAACTTGTAGACCTACAGATTTCACTCAATTTTAGGCTCATGATTTCAGAGTTTTAGGAGATCTATTACACTTGTTTACAAAAAACGAGCCTTTTTCAGTAATGTTGATATAGATGAAAATCTTTTACAAGTAAATAAAGATCTGTTTACAAAGAATTATTTCAAATCTACTAAATTCACAGATTTATGGCAAATTCCAAAAAGTTTTGCATTTATCCAGCAGGTCACGAATGAGGTTGGAAAACTAAATACATATATTAAAGGAAACATCAGTTTGTCAAAGGAACAAATAACTCCAATTAGAGAATTATGAAGATATCATTCTTAAACCCTTGGATATGGGGGGTAATGTGGTAATTTTAATGTGTACTGAAATACCGAGAAATGTGTTTAAAGTTATTTGAGAATAAGGAATGATATTGTGCAACATCCAAATAAAGGGTGCAAGTGTACACTGATGAATTTTATCAGTTAATAACTTAGCATTTTGTGACGGGATTATTAACAAAGATATATCTGATTTTCTCAATTAAAAAAATCTAGTTACTTGGCACTCCTCCTGCCAGCGCACCTATGGGTCAACTCTGCCCTTTTTGACCCCACCCCCCCACAGGACCACCTATGTAAGATAAAAAAAAAACCTTACCTCCTTGTCTCCCTGTTCATTTTGTGTCCCTGAACCAGGACTATTTTATGTGGGTTTACTGGCGCTGGCTTGTGGCAAGGGAGGTAGCTATACAAGGCTTTAAAACACTACTTTACTTTCCTACTTTAAAACAGGAATACATAACCATTTATGGATGAGGTTAAGCAACTCTTTGGAGAGGAATGGTTGAAACACGACTGCAAATGCTCTTTGATGACTAGGTTTGCTAAGTTAAATCCACTAAATCAGAAGGATACAGAGATTTGAGATTCACACCCAGTAGTGGGCGCAGCTCTGCAACAATTGGTCAGGGGTGGGGTCCTACCCATGGAGAATTCCATGGCTTTTAGAGATCCGATGGACAGAAGAGTGGATGGAGATCTTTCACCATTTCTGATGCTGATCTAAGAATGCTGATCTAAGAATTTACCCAGTAGCAGGATTGGTTAGTTGTCTGGCCGTTGCGCTTACCTCAATATCGAGAGCCTTGTTGGCTTGGGTAGAATGTCAAAGGATGCACTAGAAAACAGAGCAGAAAGTTCCTCTACTAATTTCTGTTTGGGTCAAAAAAATACAGCAGATTTCCTGGCAGAAGCATCTATTGATATGGTCAATCTATCCGCAAATATGAGGCAGGAGGGTTATTATACCCAGGAAGGTAGGATTAACATTCGGTTGTCAAGCCTAGAATTGAAAACTGTGTATGGAATAAAGAACAGCTTTTTGGAGGCAACATTCTAAACAATGTTTTTTAATTGGTGAAAAATGGACAAAAAAAACTAAAAAACTAAACAAAGTCCACCTGTGCTATACAATAAATTCTTAAGGTAGTGGTACAGTATAATAAAATAAAGCATACAGCAAAACACAGCATTGTATTGAGTCTTTGTGTGTGTTTTTTTGTCTCTCAAAGCTAACGCGTTTCGCCTATTGGCTTGAATGACTTGAAATCCAAAAAGATCCTATCGGGTGGCTACCAGAGAGGAACGTTTTGCATTCAAGTCATCCCTATTTGGATAAGCCCACTATATGGATGCAAATTAGCCCTTCAAAAATGGACCACTTACACCTCTACCACCCATAAATTAAATCATGCTCTAAAACTCATATCTCTTTGGAATATCACCTTATCTGGTCACAATCGTAAATATGTGACTTTTTTTAACATCACAGAAAAGCCAGAGTACAAAAATTCTCACCTATAAAAGTTGTTTCTGCACCTCACCTATCTTCAAAGCACAATATAAGTCTACAAAAAAACATCCTCTCAGGAAGCCAAAAGGTGAAATGTGTTGGGTTTGAGAGACAAAAAAAGAAAAAAACACACAAAGACTCAAAAACAATATTGTGCTTTGCTGTATGCTTTATTTTATTATACTGTACCACTCTGTTAAGAATTTATTGTATAGCACAGGTGTTTAGTTAGGAGTTCATTTTTCACCAATTAAAAAACGCTTTGTTTTGAATGTTGCCTCCAAAAAGCCGCTCTTTATTTTTTCTTTCCACACACAAAGCTATCAGCAAAGATATAGGAGTTCTCCATGACAGCAAAAGAACGCTTTGGTTAAGGTAGTAGATGGCAGATTCAGAGCCAAAGCAGGAATTATGATCTATTCCTTCTGAAAGAAGGGTTATGTTCGGAAAACCCCTAGAAGAAGATATGCAAAGGGTGACAGGAGACAAATCAGGTTTATTGACCCAGAAACGCAGATGTCAATCATTTGTGAGATCCAACCAGGTATCCCGGTAAAATTTTTGGGACTTTAGTGGATTTAGGCCCCAAGAATACTTTCAGCAGCAATGAAGAGGAACCCGAACCTCTTTTCAGAGACCATTCAAATTTGGAATCTCTCAAACAACTAAACCAGCATATAAACATCTGAAGGTGGCTCTAAACAGGGGCTGGGGGCCAGTGCCCACTTTTGAGGTTTGTGAGGGTATGGATGTAAGAAATTATTGACCTGTTCCGCCGATCAGGTCAATAATTGCTTACATCCATACCCTCACAAACCTCAAAAGGTTTGTTAATACCCGCCACCATCCTGTTAATATGATAGTTGGAAGCCTCCTTAATTTTTAGATGAGGATAGTTTTTCTGCTAATGATTGCAAATTCTTGTATATCTCTTATCACACATG
The DNA here is from genome assembly GCF_032062135.1 of Pyxicephalus adspersus. Taxonomy (NCBI): domain Eukaryota; kingdom Metazoa; phylum Chordata; class Amphibia; order Anura; family Pyxicephalidae; genus Pyxicephalus; species Pyxicephalus adspersus. Next base: position 65,026,989 of record NC_092871.1, on the reverse strand, counting down.
GCCTTGAAGTGTTCCAAGCAAGATTTTGTTGCAAGGGAGTAGCTGATTCAGAAAGCTGGTTGGGGAGGGTTCGCAGATGGTCTGGGATGATGGACATTTTCGTGTGTAATAACATAAAAACTGGAGCTTTTTAACAATAAAATTTTAATAGTTAACTATTCATATTGTGTGGAGTGATTTCTGTTGCCGGTTTAGCCCTAACTCAAATCTCCTCCCTGCAAAATGGAAATCGTCACAAAACCAGTTTTCTGGTGTCAGAAGTGGGATCCTATTCATCAGGAAAAGTAAGTAGAGAATTGTATTTTTCCCTTTTTGCTTTCCCAGTGATAGGATTGCCTGAGATATAGGGCTTGGGTAGCCGCAAGGGCTTAGGTAGCCGTAAGGAAATCCCAGGCTTAGGTAGCCAGGGAGGGATACTAGAATTGTAAGCACTCATTGTATTTTTTTTACAGTTTATAGAACAGTAATCTTGCAGAGAATTGATCTAAATCATAGGTGGTTCTTCTTTTTGTGTATATTGTTTCTGTGATTTTTCTTGTGCTTGGCTTTTTTGCTTTTGGTGTGTGTAAACACTTACGCTGAGGAAAGCCATGGGCTTATCCCAAGGTAAGGGGAAGGACCCTGGTGCACCTGAACTCACAAAGGTGAGATACAAACCAGCTTGTGATGTTACTAGATCTGCTGCAAAGAAAATTCCCAAGGAGCCAAAACCCTTAATGAGGGAGACTCCTAAAACATTTGTCATGAGAGTAGCTGGTGCTTTTTACACAGACTCATGGGTGGATAATATAGCAGGCTGGACAGAAGGAATGAAAGGTAATAGCCCCTTCCCCAAAGAGGGAGCCTTTGATCAATTCCACCTTAAAAGGAATCAGCTTATGCCTAGCGGATAAGGATGCATTCCCTTACTCTGGGGGCGATCAACAATGGGACATGAAATATATGTCAGAATGTGGCAACCATTGGCAATGTGGCAATGTGGTTACCATTAGCCACTTATTTTAAATCACATGAGATACAGACTCCTGATTCAGACGCAAAGACCCCCCTAATATACAGCCTTATATCCCGTCCTAAATAAAGATATGGAAGAAGAAGATTATGCTTCTTGTCTAACAGTGCAGCAGAAAGGGGGCAAAAACCAATTAGATCCTATGGTTCCAGCCCCCGTCATTGCATTCTCCTCTGTTGATCCAGCTGTACCTGATAGCACCACAAGTCCACATGCATCTCCTGATGCTGCAGAAAGCTTCCAAGGTGTTTTTTCACCCATACCCACACAAATCGGTGCAAGGCTGAGTCCTGTTATGAATATGCCATTTTTTACTGTGGGTAATAAAATGATAAATAAACCTTTAGATCCAATAAAATGCAGTGGCATTGTAGACCTATTATATCCCCTTATATTGCTCCCATAAACCCTGTCCCCAAACAGGATGGTACCTATCGTTTTGTACAAGACCTTTGTGCAATCAATAATTTAATAATTATTATTAATAAAATTAATAATTATAATTATTTCTCTGTCATTGACTTAGCTAATGTTTTTTTTTCTATTCCTGTTGATCTTGACACACAGTCATTGCTTGCTTTTACTTTTCAAGGACAACAATCTACAAGGACGTGCTTGTCACAGGGGTTTAACAATTCTACTGCGGCTTTTTCTGTTGTAATTTTTCATGTTCATCAAGGCTAGCACACAAGCCATGGTACAGTTTTAATAAATATGCTGATGATTTGATGCTTTTTTGTCAAGACACTATTTTACTGTTGCAATATTTGTCTGACGCTGGCTCAAAGGTTTCACATCAAAAGATGCAGTTTGTTCAACCCATACTTCAATATCTGGGTTTTGTAATATCTGAGGGTATGAGGGGGCCCTCACCAGATTGTGTAAGAGCTATATGCAATCTGCCTGTACCTGTTACAAAGAAACAAATGTTGTCATTTTTGGGTGTTGTTAATTATGTCAGACAATGAATTCCTGATTGTTCATTTTATGATCACATTTTTTGGGCTTCAACAAAAACTGATATGCCTGAAAAAATAAGTTGGACTGATGAAATGATCTCTGGTTTTCATATGTTGAAACAATTGTTGTCACAAGTCCCAACGTTGGGCCTGCTGGATTATTCTTTGCCATTTCAGATTTATGCTAAAGAATATTGTGACACTATGGCTGCAGTGGTAGCACAAGAGCATGGAGGCGGACTACGCTATGTGGCTTATTTTTCTAAGGTGCTGTCACCTGTTGTCTAAGGCATGCCGACCTGCCTCAGGTCACTGGCTGCCATTGCAATGGCTGTGGGAATGTCTAGCACCATATTTCAAGGATATTCTCCAACTGTACACTCTTCACATTCACATTCTGTTCTTAATCTTCTGAAACATTTTTCTACTCAACATCTCACAATGATTATCGGGCTATGAGTACATACTGACAAGTACCCGGAATTTACCCATTGCTTATACTTCTAATACACAAGGTCCCTTACCGATCCTTCAACATATAAATTACAAGATCATACCCCAATCGCCCCTATTCATGATTGCACACACATGATACAGGACAAGTCTTCTCCCCAGAAAGACTTGTTTTCAAAACCCATCCCAGGTGCCCAGGACATTTTTGTGGATGGCTCCTGCAGCTGTCCCTATGATGGCCAATATATGGCAAGTTTTGCCATTGTGGAACTACCTGACATAGCCCGTGAGTCATCCCCCCTTGTTGTTAACTCAGCACAAGCGGCAGAGCTCATTGCCCTTACAAGATCGTGTCTCTTATTTACTGGACAGGATGTAAACCTTTAAACTGATACCCACTGTGCTTTTGGGGTTGTCCATGATTTTGGAGCTATCTGGTTCTGTAGAGGTTTTGTTACAACAGATGGCAAGCTTATTGCCCATGCCCAGCTGATTGCTTCACTTTTGGAGGCCATACAGGCCCCACATTCGATGCTCCAGAATCTGTGGGTAACCATTTTGCTGATCAAGAGGCAAAAACATGCTACTGCCCTGACTCATTTCTTAGAATCCCCCACTTTGCTGACTGTTATGGTTCTTCTTTTCTTACATGACACCATGTTTTTGTCTGAATTACAATCTCACGCCATGGCTGCTATTATCTTCTATTGGCAGGAATCTGTCCTGCACTTTACTGACCAATTGTGGAAAATAGAAAGGGTTAATGGAGCTCAGGAGAAATAAGGGATGGCTGAGATAGTTATTGGAATACCCAAAAACTCTGCCTCGCTGTTTATTACACAAGCACATGGGGTGGGGCACAAGGGAGTAAAAAGGAGGAAATCAATAAACTGTTCTGCATACGTGACCTAAAAGAAATGGTGAAAGGACAATTGTCTCGATGCTTGATTTGTGCTAGGAATAATGTACAGAGAAAACGGGTGGGATTACATTAATATCTGTTGCCACCACAAGGGCCACAGACCAGAGAGAGGAAATATCTACTTGTGATTGTGGATAAGTTTAGCAATTGGCCAGAAGCTTTCATTACAAGATGAGCCCAAGCTAGGACAGTGGCAAAAATTTTGTGCAAAGAAATCATCCCTAGGTAGGGTTGTCCAGTAACTATAAGCTCTGATAATGGTCCAGCGTTTGTTTCTAAAATATTACAGCACATAGTAAAATTTAAGAATTTCATTGGAAATTTCACATTCCTTATCACCCACAGAATGCCGGTGTGGTAGAGAGAATGAACAGGACAATAAAAGACAAATTGAAAAAGGCAAGAAAGGGGACCTTTTAAGAACTGGGAACAATTTGTACCTGCAGTTCTTGCTGAAATTCGTATGTCCCCTCAAAAGGACACAAAGTTGACTCCCTTTGAAATTCCTATTGGAAGACCAACACCTTCCATAACCTTGGACTGATAAATCATGGGTCTTAGTGCCAGAAGACTTGGAGAAGATACAGGAACATTATGTTGCTCAATTAATAGGAATATTGAACAACATTCTTAGTGATGTATCCTCTACCTTTTCTCTTCCTTCACAGGAACTAACACACCTGTTCAAGCCAGGAGACCATGTCTTAGTCCAGGAACTACACAGACACAAAAAACTGACACTGTCCTTTTGGACCCCCAGTGGTTGTAATGGCAGTAACCAGGACGGCTGTCCTCACTGATCATTCTCCTGCTTGGATCCACGCATCAAGAGTAAAGAGGGCCCCTGAAGCCATCTTCATACCCTCAAGAGCAGAGAAGGCAAACCAGGAAGAAGAAGGAACACAGTAAAAATGTTACATCACTGGTCATGGAAACAAAATTGTGCTTCTTTTGAGCAACTACGGTCATCTTTCTTGATGTGTGGTCCACTACTATCTGTGTGTATGAACCTGAACTTCACCCATGGTGTACTTTTGAGTACAACAGACAAGTCTTCCGGGAAACAATCGGACTAAGAAGAATGCTTTTGAGCTCCTTGATTTGACATATTTAGACGCTAATACAGTTAGGTCCAAAAATATTTGGACAGAGACAACTTTTAATGTTTTACTTCCTTTTGTGGTAATTGCAATTGCCTTGTGTTGCTTTGTTCAGTGTATCCCATCATTTTTCTCCCTGTTTAGGAGGTAAATAGTTGTTATGTGACAAAAGGGAGGAAATGTAAGCAATTATTGACCTGATCGGAGCCATTTTGATAATAAACGCCGCTATCTTGTTAATATGATAGTTGGCTTCCTAATTTTTTAGATGAGGATGGTTTTTCTGCTAATGATTGCAAATTCCTGTATATCTCGTATCTTCACACCTTGAAGTGTTCCAAGTGAGGTTTTGTTGCAAGGGAGTAGCTTGAGGTGATACAGGAAGCTGGATGGGGAGGGTTCGCAGATGGTCCGGGATGATGAGCAATTCCTGTGTAATAACATATATAAATTAGACCTTTTCAACAATAAAATTGTAATGGTTAACCATTCATCTTGTGTGGAGTGGTTTCTGTTGCGGGTTTGGCGCTAACTCTCCTCCCCTCAGATCTCTCTGCAAGATAGAAGTCATCACAACACATACCAACAGAAAGAGAAGATTCCAGACACCTGGGTAGTTTCAGTCATATCCAAAGGATATCAGATAGAATGTGCGCAAGATCCCCCACAATCGCGTTTTCTACGAACGGTTCTTTCGATGTAATATTCAAGATGGGAATTTCTGTTCTCTTACATCCAGGAACATTTTCTAAATCGCAAGCAGTGATACCTGTTCCCGCAGAAGAGCAGGGGACTTTTTCTGGTTCAGGAGGCTTCAGGAGTCCTCCACCCGGGCTACTGAATGATTTCTATTGATCTAGAGAATGCCTATTTACTCGTTCCAATTATTCAACAACATCAAAGATACCTGAAATTTACCATTCAGAACCAAAATTTACAGTTTGCATCCTTCTCCTTTGGAACTGCCCCAAGGACCTTCTCCAAGGTTTTCATGTCACCAGTGGCCTTTCTGAAACTTCAGGGCAAATGTCATTATCATTATCTAGACAATGTATTTGCAAGGTCCAGAGATCCTATTTAATGTACAGCGCTGCATAATATGTTGGCGCTATATAAATCCTGTTTAATCATAATAATTAATAAAAATAATCAGCTCGAGAAAGACAAAGAGTACTAACAACTTTGGCACAATTCGGCTGACTAATAAATTATCAGAAGAGTTGACTAGTTCCTACTCAAACAATGGAGTATCTCGGGGTAACAATCGACACAAAAAGATTGAAGGTTTTTCTTCCACAAAAAAAAGTAGAACTGCTGAAAGACTGGGCTCTACAGTTTTCCAGAACTCCAAAGATGAACCCAAGAAAATGTATGAAGATACCGGATTTTAGGCTTCCTGCATCTGAGTGGGTCTTTGGGCCAACACATGAGTGTGTTTCCTTACTCAATGGGATTAGGTGTCACTAAAACAAGAGATTTTTCTTCCGTTATCAGTACAGAGGGATCTGTTTTGGTGGACATCGGTGCAAAATCTGTCCAAAGAGGCATCCCGAGGCATCCCTAACACAAGAAGATTGGACAATCTTGACTACAGATGCAGGCAGGCTAGCAGGCTGGGGCGCCCATTGCGACAGAGACATGGCCCAAGTGCAATATTCAGTTTCATCAACAACTGAATCTAACCTGCTGGAAATGAGAGCAGCGTGGCAAGCATTGAAAGCATTCTCGACTCACCTGTGTCACAAAAGAGTGAAGATTTGGATGAACAACAAAACAGCAGTAGCATATGTCTCGAAACAGGGGAGATTGAGAAGGCTGCGCCTGCTTTGGATAGCATCAAGGATCTTTTCATGGGCAGAACAATATCTGCTGGACCTTTCCACAGCCGATCTTCTGGGGGTACAAAATCAGCTAGCAGATGCATTAAGCAGATCATTCCCAGACCACAAAGATCTCATGGCATCATTACACAATGCGCAAGTCCCAACCTTTTGTATGAGATTCCATTGCAAACAGGCTTGGGCTCAAGATTCCTTTTCTATCATTTGGAACTTCCCTTCATGTGTTTCCCCCATTTACCACTAATCATGAAAATTCATCTAAAGATAAGAAAGGCGGCAAAATGGGCGATAATAATTCTTTCAAACTAGCCGGGAGGACTATGGTTTTCCTTAGTAACTAACGGCTCCTTCCTGGGCCTTGCCAGATCAGGAAGATTTGGCTCAAGTCTTGGAATTTTTACAGTCAGCATTAGATTGAGGTCTTAGTTACAACACAATTAAAGTTCAAGTATCAGCATTCAACAATTTCTAAAAGCAGCTTCCAAACTGGCGGTGAAGACCATGGTTTACCTTAGTAACTCAGATGCTAAAGGCCCCTCCCTGGCCCTTGCCAGATGGGGAAGATTTGTTGATACAGGGAGTGTGGGTATACCCGAACCCTTACATTGGAAACTAAATGCCTTTCTGTTGAGAGGGACAGATGTCTAGCAGCAGAAATATCAAAAAGAATTATGTAAACACTCTTAAAAGCACGGAAGCTGACAACCAACAACATGTACTCCAGAATATGGAAGACATTTTCACAGATGGCACAAGAAGAAGGATTCTTTCCAACAAAACCAACTTAGTTAAAGTGCAAGTATCGTCATTATAAGTATTGACATCAACAAGGTGGACAGAGAATGTACTGATTTAACAATTTCTAAAAGCAGCTATCAAGATCAGGCTGCCTTTTTAGGCCCCTGTTCCCAAGCTAGAACCTGCCTCTGGTACTAAAACCTCTCCTATTAGCTTCTTTTCATCCCATCGTCAGCCTTAACACATAAACTGCGAAGCACTATTGCCGGCAATGAATGCAGTGGATGCGGAGACGAGGGGGAAGGAGAATGATTCTAGGAAACTGGACACAGTCCAGATAATATCTATATATATTTGCAGAGGACACAAGGCTTCAGGAAGATGGATAGCATGTCTGTATACTCCAGTGGACCAAGGAAAGGACAGGCAGGAGTCCTCTCTTTTTTGATTTTGGAAACCATTCCCTTTTGGGGTTGACTCCACCACAAGAAATCAGAGCCTATTCAACTAGGGGGGATTGCCATGTTTCCTATGCAAAAGTTTCATCAATGATAATTTGCAAAGCAGCCAGTTGGAGGTGGCCAAATACTTTCAATAGACATTATAGAATGAACGTATTCTCAGGCACAGACACTGCGTTTGGATCCTCTGTATTAAATTCAGGCCTGAAATAAATACAAAAAAGTACTGTTTTGCAGCAATAGTGGCTCTCAGAAATTTTCATTTTTTGCTTACCCTCTTTGCTTGCTACATCCCATAGGTGCACTGGCAAGAGGAGTGCCAGGAAAAGGGAAAATTGTTGTCATGCCTACCCGTAAAGATAAAACATGAGGGTTTTTTTGGCAAAATAAATAGTTTAGTATTTAAGTTAAGTAGATAAGATTAAGTAGATACAAACAACAGATACTGATCTGTCTTAGATCAGGGGTATACAACAGATCCTAGTTTTCATCAAATATGGAATAGTAACATTGTCATCAAAATGTGGCCCAGTGGGGCACTAGACATTAATCATCTGGCAATTGTTAATGCAGAATAGGACAGTGTATAATATAAATTGCATACATAAACCGGTTAGTAATCAACACGTTTGGCCCGGTAGAGGCTTCCTCAGGGGTAGCAGTACGTTTGTGAAGCAGTAGCAAGTACAGGGGCAAGTACAGAATACAGTCTAGGTATTTAACAAACATGACTATTACAGGTGTGAGAAACAGGACATATAATGCATGATCAAAACAACAAATCAAGTGTGAATAGCAATCAAGTGGAATCACAGATAAACAACTATTTCATAGTTTAGCATATCATAATCCCAATGACAGCAAGTACCTCCTCCCCACACGGATCATCTTCCCACTACTACATATCCCACTACCTCACTCACACCAATGCCTAAAATCAATTTAGATATTAGCTTTACCACTCAGTGCATTACCACCTCAGTACCTTCATTACCATCTTTAGTGGCCTCACACGAGTTTGCTACCTTTACTACAACCTCCATGTACTACAACTTCTTTGGGAGCTATCCCCAAAACTTTTACCAAGGATTCTTTTTTAGGATCCCTCTCTATACCTACCCTCTCCCAAACAGACGAAGGGATCCCTTCCGGACTACTTCATGAAAATCCCACCAAATCAGTAGATCTGGGAATTATCAACCTATCCTCATACACCCTGAACCCAGTAGAGGAAGAGGTCCTGAAAATGGGTCACTCCTTCTGCCCATTGAGCCATCTCAATAAATTTGAACTAATTAACAATATTCATTTGTTTGGTAGGAATTTGACCTAAAAACTTGTGTACAATAATTCATCTAAACCTAATCTACAGAGGGACATCTCAGACTTGAAGTATTTGAAAATTGCAGAAAAACTCAAGATTTTGCAGGAACTCTTAGATGAAAACGAATCTGTCCCTGACACATTAGCCCCCCTTCTACCACACATCAACCTCCCAAAAATACCATGATACCTGTTAAACGCAAAAAATCTACCTTCTTCCCACCCTCTCTATTAATGCACACGTAGAAACTTTTCCTTGAATTTGATATTAGAAACCCCCCCTTAAACTTCTCTTGGATGCAGAAATGCACCCTTAAAAGTCTTACTATTAGGCCAGCAGATAAGGGAGGCTTTATGGATTGTCCATAAACATTGTGATTATGGACAATCCAAAATATGAAAATATGTTTTTAAAAATACTGCTGAATTATAACTGGTATAAAACCCCACCCCACAGAGAATTCTATCAGGAGTATTACCAACCTATTTGTGAAGCTCATTTATCAGTAGTAATAGATGACAAAACAAACACATTTCTTTGGATTGAGCACCCCATGACACCCACTTTCTATATCCTCCCCAAGGGCACCGCATCGTTGCGGGAATAGACTCTATATCATCCAACACCAGTGATCTGGTCGACACATACTTGATACCCCATGTAACTAAGCTACCATCCTACCTCAAAGATACTTTTCAGTTACTACAAATACTTCAGAACATCACAGTCTCTCCCAAAACACTACTGGTCACGATAAATTGGGAGGCACTGTACAGCAGCATACCTCACACCAAAGGTATACAAATTATAGCCTCCATACTCAAAAGTAGTCACTCCTCACTCCATTCGTACAACAGTTTTATTCTTTCACTGTTAAAATACATTTTGTCCTGGAACATTTTTTACATTTATTAACACATTGTATCTACAAAGGGAGTGGTGATGGGGACAAAATGTGCCCCATCGTACGCTAGTTTTTACTTAGAACTGTAATGCGCCTGGGCACACAAACCACAGCCAACTCCAGGAATCCTTTTATCAAGTTTTTTTATCGTCATAAAACAAGACAAGGGTTATTTACAGATGATAAGTCCGATAAGTGTAGTACAGGAGAGTAAGGCAAAGGCAGGTCAGGAACAATCCGAGGTCAGGGCAGGCAGCAGGAAAGAGTAGTCACAAACAATCCAAGGTCAGGGCAGGCAGAGTTTAGGCAGAATCAGGTTTCAGACCAGGTCGCTATGGTAATGACAAACTGGATTAACATAAACCAACACAAAGAACGCACCCAGGCACACTGTATTCACAGAGGCTTATAGCGGGCAATGGTGCTCAGGACAGGTTCTCCTTAAATGGCCAGAGTGACCAATGACCTTGCAGGGAATTCAAACTAACTATGTCCCGCCCCACGGCGAGGCAGCCGAGTGCCATGCCCTCAGGGGGTACAAGAGGCACGTGTGGTAGCGCACGCACCCTTTCTCACAGCACCCCTGGGACGTGCCCTACTTTGCACATCCACAGGAGTGCTGAGAACAGGACTTTCTGTAATCACGTTCATAGAGATGCTGGGGATGCCGTCTGGCCGAACGGTAGTTCGGCTAGAACGGATCCCTCTGCCTGCAGGAAGAGACACGCTGTGAGCAGGGCAGCAGCCTCGGCCATGCTGCCTGCTGCAGCGGCGTCTCCCTCTGTGGCTGAGTTCCCCAGGGATGCCGCGGGCTCGCTGGACAGGTAAGTTCCTTACAAGAACACTAGGAAGAATAGATCTTTTCTTGCCGGGACTTCACTCCCTATCTTGATTACTGTTTTGAGCTGCCTAAGCCGTCCAAGCCCCATGTACAGAGACTCGACCACCACTATATTACAGATCTCTGACCAGGCTGATGAAAACCCAACAACCACAATAAAAGTAGGACAATTCCTGACAGACTTCTTAGTAGACATAGGAGCGACTTGTCCTGTTCTCTGATACTGGTCAGGTCCATTTACACCTGGTAGGCCCTCTGTGGGAATAAACAGAGTTATCACCCCTACAAGACGCACACCTCATATCCCCATATGTACAGTTCATGGAGAATACATTACACATCACTCATTCAAGGTATTACCTAGTTGTCCAGTCAACCTGTTAGGAAGAGACCTGATAGGATCTCTGTGAATGTCACTGGTTGTTGTCCCAAAGGGAGGGAATAATGTTAATACAACCTTGCATCTGCCCTTTTTTAGATTTTCCGGTTCCCGACAGCACATGGTCCACCGGACCATATGACGTGGGATTCCTTGACTGCACCCCATATACAGCACTTACAAAACCACATACACCAATATACCAAATGCAGTACCCTTTAACTAAAGATAAGGAAGATTCCTTAGCACCCATGATTCAATCTTTTTGCCAACAAGGTATACTTAAGAGAACTTGCTCTGCTTACAATACTCTAGTAAATCCTGTCAAAATGCCTGATGGCTCATATCGCTTTGCACAGGATCTCAGAGCCATCAATGTGCTGGTTACGCCCCTGATACCAGTCATGTCAGATCTTACTACCATCCTTACAGCAGTACTGCTCCCAGTACCCCTAACAACATTCAATGGTCTGATGAAATGACTAAAGCATATTTAATGTTAAAAGAACCCCTGACCTCTGCCCCTGCATTGGGAATACCGAATTCTAATACAACATTTGTATTGTATGCAAGAGAGTATTGTAAAACCATGGCTGCTGTGATTGCTCAGATGCAGGGAGGTAAATTGAAGCTTCTGGCTTATGTCTCTAAGACACTGCCTGTTACTGTGCAAGGCATGCCAGCCTGTCTGCGTGTGCTGGTGGTGTGTGCAATGGCTGTAGAAGGTGTCTCACTTCTAACTTTGTGTCACAAGACGATACTTTACACATCCCATGCTGTATTACACTTGCTTAAGAATTTAACAACTCAACACATAACAGCACAAAGGTTGTCTGGTTATGAAGTTATCTTAACTTCCACTGCAGAATTAAGTGTAAAATATGCTCCTGCTAACAGCAGTCCTGTGGCTGTGCTCAATGCCCTCTTAGGTCTTAAAGGGTCGGAGGATGAAGTACCAGAGTCACACTCATGTATCACTGAAATTCACCTCCCCAATCAAATAGCCATTGTTAAATGTCAAGCACACACTTCTTCCAATTACTTTGATGCCAGGGGCAACAGACTAGCAGATTTTCATGCCAAAGCCGCTGCTCAGTCTACCACACCCACCATTAGCCCCCCGGATATACTTCTGCTCACCATCCCAGCTTCCACTGAAACCAAAACGCTTCTAACACAATTACAGTCCTTCGTCCCCCCACAGGACATTGAATTCTGGGAAAAGGAAGGATTGACCTTAGATTCCCTGGGGATCTGGTGAAAAGGAAGGATAGTAGGGCTGCCCCAAATAGCAGTACCCTACACTGTTTTTCAAATTCATGGTATAGGACACAAGAGCATTAAAACCACAACACAAGAAATAAACAAGGGCTTTTGCGCCCAAAAATTAAAGGAACACACACAAGCCATACTTTCCCGCCGTCTAACATGTGCCAGAAATAATGTGCAAAGGAAGAAAACAGGACAACATTAACATTTGTTACCTCCACAGGGTCCATTTCAAGAGTTACAAATTGATTTTATGCATATGCCAAGGGCTTCCATTGGATGTCAGATAATGTTAGTGATTACAGATAGATTCAGCAGATGGGTAGAAGCTGGTAAGAAAATTCAAGGACAGTAGCTAAAATACTATGCAAGGAGATCATCCCAAGATTTGGATGCCTAGTAAGAATAAGCTCAGACAATGGCACTTCACTTATAAAGTCACAGGAGATTTAAAAAATGATGAACATAGAATGGAAGTTCCACATCCCATATCACCCCTAGTGTGCTGGAGTAGTAGAAAGGACAAATAGGGCACTGAAAAACAAACTTAGAAAAGCAACTGGAGGAACATTCCATAAGTGGGACTAATACCTACCAGCCGTACTAGCAGAAATAAGAATGAACCCAACCCAGGTAATTAACTATCACGTTTTAAAATTCTAGTGGGAAGACCTTTTCCCAACCCCCGGGCTAAAGACCCTTAATTTTATTACCCGGGGATCTCTAACAAATCCAAGACCAATATGTAGCTAAACCTATTGAAAAATTTAACAGCAACTACAAGATATCTCTTGTATCTTCTTTTCCTCTCCCTACAGATCAACCCACGCACCCATTCATGCGCCCTTCACAAGCACAAATCCTTGGATCCTTTGGACCTCCGGTCACCATGCAAGCCATCACTAGAACAGCCATGCTGACTGAAAGGTTCTTGGCTCTATTCCTCTCTCATCTCAATCCATCCCAGAGTCTCTCATTGCATCAGAACAGGTGCCTGGGAAGAATCACTCAACGACGCATACACTCGTAAGGTATCAAGCAATTTTCCACTTTAATATAACAAACATCTAGTTTATATATCATAACAATATGCCATAGCGCATGCTCATTTATTACAATAGAAAATCACTAGTATACGTATTCTAAAATGAAACTGTTTAGCTACATAATTTCAGACACATACAAAACATCTTGTTATTCATAAGCAGTCAACATTATCTGAGTTTAGCAGAATTAACAAGGATACTCATCTTGGCAGAACATCAGGTTTATACACATATAGTCTAAACAACCAAGGAATACATCTATCTCTTATGACTAAAATCTAGAATGAGAAACAAAATAGAGTGTCTCAGGCCCTTTCAATCCCCCCTTAAGTCATGAATATGACTTTATCTCTTATGATTCATCTGTAGATACTCATGTCCAACGTCCCTTGTTCTAGGGCAGAATGCCTGCAATGCTTGCAATAAGGAGGGAATGTATTGAATACAGCAACACAGCAGGATTAGACAGACGATTATAATAATTCCATAAATAAAGAGCGTTTTCAACCAGCTAATATCAGGTAACCAGCTCAGAAACCAATCCCACTATGAGGATGATCCCACATCTTGTTTAATACCTTGTACAATTTCTTGTAATGCCTGTATTTCTTCCTTTTTGGACTTTGAATGATCTAATAGGTTGAAACAACACATACCCTTAAAACTCTGGCATCCTAGATTATGCTTAAGCAATAGATAATCTATAGCAAATCTATTCTCCGACACTGCTCCTCTCAAATCTTGTAGATCCAACAGTATATCGACTGGAGCAGTGGCGGTATGATTCAGAGATTTAGCTAAATCACATGCAATAGAGTTAATAGTACAGGTATTATATACAGCCAAACCTGGGACTCCTACGATAGATGCTCCCAGGCTAATGTACTCAGAAGCACTTAATAGGGGCAACCCAGAGGTACAATCAGGAGACAATTGTTTGGCAATTGATCTTTTCCCTCTCCGATTATCCCTTGTAGGTTTCTCTCTTGGGAGTGCTACTGTAAGTCTAGAAAAGGTACAAGGACCTCCAGTAACATTACCAGGGATATAATTGAAAGTAATATTACCACAGGATAGGAACCACCCATTGGGTAGTCCAATATCTTCATTCACACCAGGCACTGGATGAGTGGCATTACAGCTCATATTATTAGTAACATTACGTAGTGGTACCTTCATGCCTATACCATTATACTTTCCAGTACTATTATATATATATTGCAAGTGTGCTTTGACATTAGCGTATCCAACATTATTTCCTGGAGAGCCATTCATCCAATGGAGGTTGGGGCACACCCGACCAAAACTAAAACAATTGTGGGCTGCTGTGACATTAACAGTACTTACCATAATCTTCCGGATATGACATTCCCCACAATAGTAGTATATGGGGGAGGGTAATGTGAATTTGGGATACTGTTGTCTGCTATACCACAGCTGTGCTATTATGCTCTGTGGAGTGGCCACTGCTATTAAACATGTGTGTGTAAAATGCCTTGGGTTAAGAGGGTTCTGCAAACACATAGAACTAACATTTAGAGCTCTCATTAGTTTCACAATACTATAATCTCCCAAATGGACTGATACTTCAGTCTCAATTGTCCTTTTTACTCTTGACCTGTTCCTCTGTGTGCCACACAGAAAGGGTATCTCTTCAGGGTGATAGATATATGTAGTTGTAGGCCATACAGGCAGGAATATACACAAATTACACATTGTCAACAGACAGAGCACTCCCCCAGAATCCTGTGAGTTCAACATCTCCAGCCTGTGATAGGGCACTCTTCAGGGATTTCACACCTGCTTCACCCTCTCTGTCTCTGCTTGATGCCAGAGAAGGAACCTCCGGAACCTTTTTTCCCCTTTGCCAGCGTGAATCCAAATTCGAGCCTCCACCGTGAGGACTCCACCGTACCACTGTCCTGGTAACTGCTACCACTCGAGTGGGTGGTCCAAACGGGAACTCAGTCTGTTTCCGTCCTTTTTCCAGTCGCTGGACTATCACCACGTCTCCCGGCTAGAAAGGATGCGTAGGTTCCTGTGAAGAGAAAAGAGAGGCACGAGCAACATCTTTTTCAATTTGATCTAAAGTTTCTACAAGTTTTCTCACATATTCTGCCTGTACTACTTCTAGATCCCCTTTTTCTATCACGGGGGCTTTTGGACCCCAAGGAGTAAGGAAGGGTCTTCCCATTAGGACCTCAAATGGTGAGCAGCCAGTATTCTTATTAGGCTGCATCCTAATTTCTACTAAGGTTACAGGCAAAAACTTTTTCCGATTAGTAAACGTACCTCCAGTAATTTTCCTTATTTTTTCCATAATTGTTCTATTCATCCTTTCTACTACCCCTGAACTCTGAGGGTTTTAGGGGAGGTGGAACTTCCAGTCAATCCTAAGGGCTTTGGAAAGCACCTTACATACCCTGGACGCAAAAGCTGGGCCATTGTCTGGGATGATTTGGACCGGACATCCCCATCTGGGGATGATCTCTTGCAACAAATTCTTTACCACAATTTGTGTGGTTTCATTGGTAGTAGGAAAAACCTCTGGCCATCTAAAGAACATATCCACAATTACAAGAACATACTCCTGTTTTTTTCCTGTCTTTGGAATATGGGTAAACTCAATTTGTAAAGGAGTGAATGGTGAAGTCGGGTAACTCAGTACTTGTACTGCACCTACCGACTGCCATTCTAACTTGTCACTACTTGTTGCCAAATCCTGGAGACTTAGCAATAAATTGTCGGTAAGAGTGATTTCTGGAACTAGGGAGGGCATTTGAACTGTTGCTACCTCCCTAACAGCAGCCTCCTTTGCTGCCTTATCAGCTAGGGCATTTCCTTTAGCTATGTCCGTTTGAAGGCCAGTATGTGCTTTACAATGGACAATAACAACTTTGCTTGGTAATTGGATGGCGGCCAGAAGATCATGTACTAGGGTGGAATGTGAGATTTGCTTCCCATCTGCAGCTTTGAAACCTCTTCTCTGCCAGATTACCCCAAAGGCATTTTTAGAATCAGTGTATATATTCACATCTCTTCCCTCAAAAAGACAACAAGCTCTAGTGAGGGCAATCAGTTCAGTTGCTTGGGCTGACTGAAAAGTTATAGGATTTGATTCCAAAATAACATCAGGGAGTTAACCACAGCATATCCCGCATGATAAGTGTTGTCATTAGGGCCGGAACAGGATCCATCCACAAAAATATCAGGTGCTCCTACAATGGGTGTGGACTGTAAGTCAGGTCTAGGTGAGGGGTGTTCATGTATGAGTTCAGAACACTCGTGGGGAGGAGGCAAATCATCCTGCTCTCCCTTATATCCAAGTAGGGCATTTAGTATAGCCATTGGACCGAATGTGGGTGCTGAGTATTTATTATGAAGCTGAGGATTAGATAGCAACAAAACTTCATATCCACTCAGTCTTTGTGCTGACATATACTGTGTATATATGTTTTTCAGTAGGGCTAAAACATTATGTGAGGTATGCAGAGTGGTGGGATGACCTAGGGTGATAGGTGTGGCCATCTCAGCAACCATGGCACAGGCTGCCAAACTCCTGAGACACGCAGGCATGCCTTGAACCTGTACCGGAACCACTTTTGAGAAAAAAGCAACAGGGCGAAATTTGCCTCCATGTTCCTGTGCCAGGACTCCGGCCATGGTTTTACAATTGTCCCTGGCAAATAAGTGAAACATCACGCCATAGTCAGGTAGGCCCAAGCCACGACTTGAAACCATTGCACATTTCAAATGACCAAAAGCTTGTAACATTTCATCAGACCATTTAATAAAATCAGACATCTCAGTCTTAGTGGCTTGTCTCAGAACATTGTCATAGTAGGAACAATCGGCTTTCCATTGGCGGCAGTAACCAATCATGCCAAGAAAGGTTAACATGTCTTTCTTGGTTTGTGGGCGGGGCTGACCCAGCACAGCAGTAATTCTGGCATGGCTGATTTTCCTTTCACCTTTACTGAGGACAAAGCCCAAATAATCAACACTTTCTGTACACCATTGTAATTTTGACACCTTGTGTCCACATTCACATAACCACAGTAATAGACTAACACAGTCCGCCTGGCAGGCCTCCCGAGTGAAACTATATATGAGGAGATCGTCCACATATTATAGAAAGACAGAACCATGATGGGCAGTCCACCGGCGCAGTGTAGTCTGGAGAACAATGGAGTAGACTACAGGGGAATCTACATAACCCTGAGGCATTCTACACCAAGTATACTGGCAATATTTAAATGTAAAAGCAAAGAGTGGCCGTGTCTCCTTGTCAACTGGGACAGAAAAAAATGCATTCTTTAAATCAATAACAGAGAAAAACTCTGCATGGGCAGGAATAGCTGATAGCAGAGATTCTCTGGGGAAAGTGGATATTGTTTAATGTAGACAGGTGCAGTGCCGGGCTTAAGCATTGCCTTGTATGGTGTACAAGAGATTAGACCAACATCTTGGTCAGTCCTTGCCCAAACTTCAGGAGGAACCTGATCAAGTAGTGGATCCTGTGGCTGACATTCCAGATAAAAAAAACAATTACCATTTGGTACATGGATGGGCATGACTGTGGATATAACATGTAGGTGTCCCGTTTTGCTAATCCCCAACTGCAATTTCAAAAGGACAAATAAATCTCTTCCTAGCAGATTCACGGGACAGTTTGGGACAATTCTGAAAAATGTACACTTCCCATGCTCTCAGTCCATCCTGACTAATTAACCCTTTTTAGAGCTTAAACCTGTTTGCAGCCAGCTGAATCTTTCATGCCCAGGCACAAGAAACCCAAGGGACCAAGTAGGTCAACCAAGAAATCTGATCTCCACCAGTATATCCTCTCAGACTCCCCAGCTGCTTCAGACCGGGAAACAATTAAGATGGCAACCCCAGCCACGAGGTCAGATCAGAGGCTTCAGGATGAAGAGTCCAGGACACAAGCTGACAGCCCAGATTCACTCCTCCTCCCTCTACAGATTCTCTGTGTCTGACAGCCCAGATTTCACTTTCTCCTGCAGAGAAACAAAACCTTCCCAGTGATCTGCAAACTCTCCTAAAGTTTCTGCCATGTAAGGAGGATTTTGAGTCTTTAGTCACACACTTGAAAAATTCTCTTAGGGAAAAACAGAATGCCTTCAGCATCAGATCACTGCAGTGGATACAAGGGTGACTACACAAGGATCAACTACATCACATACAGATTGAAAAATTACAGCCTTGGAGCATTCACAAGTGCAGGTACATTCCTTTCTATCATCATTAGCACTTAGAATAGATGACCAAGAGAATAGAGGGAGATGGAATAATATACGGCTGAGAGGCATACCAGAAGCTACTCTGGGGTCAGCATTCAAGCTTACTGAAAGGTTCTGTTCCACATACCCGGGCAACATAATCCTTACATGTTTCTCCTACCTTAGGGGGAGGCATTTTTGTCTTATTCTGACCCATCTTTGAAGGTATCCTCCCTTTATGAGGGTCCCACCAAGACAAAGAACAAAGTTATTGTGTGCTGTTAGTGTTCACTTTATCTATCAGTTCTAGTAACCAATAGCTTATGTGTTTTAGGAGTAGCCTCAATTATTCAAAGTTCCAGGCTCATTCCTGTAGTCCTGGACTCATAGTGTTTTTAACTAATATAAAACATTGGGAGTGTCTCTAACTAACCCAAGCTCATAACCTGTCCTGGGTTTATAATATTAACTAGTTAGGATAGGAAAATATCTTAGAATAATATGTACTCTGTCTTGGCAGTTTACAGCAAGGAAGAACCCTAAGATTTTCAAACAGTGGAATCTGTCTATCTATGTGAATCTATGTCACATGACATAGGCACCCAACTCGGTGTCACCGTGCTTTCACCTGTCTCGGGTCAACGATCAATAAGACCTAGCCGAGGAGGTGGTGCGTCTTACACCTTGTTGACAAAACCTTCAATGACCCTGTCTCGGGTCAACGATCAATAAGACCTAGCCGAGGAGGTGGTGCGTCTTACACCTTGTTGACAAAACCTTCAATGACCCTGGTCCGTACACTTACCACCCGGACACTTGTGTCATACAAACAAATTATCTTATACTTTTACGCGATAGAGGAGAGAAAGCACAGAAGAAAAACAAGACCATGTGACTTAAACAACAGCTGCTATATTCAAAGACGAGACAGAGAAAAGTGAAAGTGAATCTGACCATGATAGACACTGGGATGTGTGTAACGTCACAACTCAAAAATGTGCTATACTGATTCTTCCCTAAAGAATCCTGATTCTTCCCTAAAGAATCCCTAGTAGACGTGCATACAGGTCTACATGTGAGGACTTATACAAATAGTCCTATAATAAAACCTATCTTCACTAAAGATAGTTAATTGGCACCTCTCATATCTGTATCTCTCCTTAACGGATTCAAGATAGAAACAACAGAAATTATTCGGAAAGAAGCGAGAAAGTTCCCAACCCGTTAGGGAGGAATTGGCTCTATTCCTCTCTCATCTCAATCCATCCCAGAGTCTCTCATTGCATCAGAACAGGCGCCTGGGAAGAATCACTCAACGACGCATACACTCGTATGGTATTAAGCAATCTTCAGCTTTATTATAACAAACATCTAGTTTATATATCATAACAATATGCCATACCGCATGCTCATTTATTACAATGGAAAATCACTAGTATACGTATTCTAAAATGAAACTGTTTAGCTACATAATTTCAGACACATACAAAACATCTTGTTATTCATAAACAGTCGACATTATCTGAGTTTAGCAGAATTAACAAGGACACTCATCTTGGCAGAACATCATGTTAATACACATATAGTCTAAACAACCAAGGAATACGTCTATCTCTTATAACTACAAACCAGAATGAGAAACAAAATGGACTGTCGCAGGCCCTTTCACTGACCAGTCTAGGACCCATCTAGATACACGCCTCAAGAGTGAAAAGGCACCACCGATCCAGCGCCAGGATGATGCTTCTTGATCCATGAGTACCAGCCCAGATGCTGGTCTGCAGTTTTGGAGCGCTGATGGTCATATTCTGTCTTGTATGGGTCACAACAATTTGCCACTATCACCCTCAAGATTTGCCCTTTGTTTGTCCCCAAACAAGCCATAACCTAAAGAATTACTCTACCCTGTCTATGCACCTGCAAAGACTTAAGTATAGTGATTGGACTGATTTCCGGGGTAACATATGGGAACGTCTTGCCAAAGAAACATATATTAGTTCTAGTTTTTGCTTGTCTGATATGTATAGTACTCAAGATATGTTAACGTCTTGTTTGATTGGTGTCTCCACTCCAGTCAGCATACTGCTTAGAGACTTTTGCAATATCTATATTGACACTGAGGTTATTGAAAGTGATAAACGTTTATCTCATAACCTGTATAACTTTTGTATTAACTGTAAAACCTATGATTCCCCAGAAAAATCCATGATATTTACACATACTAAAAATATTACCCGGGAAGATGTATGGTAACGTTATGACTTGTAACCCCTTCGAAATATCCCACTGTAGGATCAAAGTACTACAGAAAATCAGAGTTTCAAAATACTACATCTCATTCTTTTTGCTTATGTAGTCGAACTGAAAAGGATTGCACAGGTGTCCATAACCCTATGCCCTGTAATTCCACTCAACTGTCCCCTAGTGATTATCAACATGTTAAATTACCCACAGGCTGATTGTGGTCCTGAGGAAACACAACTTATAATTATATCCTTGCTAACATCTCTGGATGGCCCTGTACATTCTCAAGAATAGCCCTAGCCATGGATCAGAGGAAACAATTAACACCCATGCGCATAAAGCATTCGTACCTAGCCCTAAGTGACACATGTTCAGCTGACCTACATTTACTATCCAAAACAAAAATTGTGGCCTTAGCTGCTTCAATTATAGGTGTCCCAGGACTCTCAGTATCTACATACACTGATCTCACACACCTGGCTTGTATAGTAGCAAAGGGACTTAATAACACTTCCATTGCCCTATCTGGATTATTCACTGATTATACTAATGCTAAGAAAAAGGCACCTTACAAAACTGGGCAGCTATTGACTATTTGTTACCTAAACATAATATTGGTTGTGAACATTTTGCAGGAATGTGTTGTTTTAACATGACAGATCATTCAGAATCTGTCCACAATGCGATTAAAGCTGCGTACACACTTCCAATTTTTATCGTTCAAAATGAACGACGAACGATCGATTGGGCAAATATCGTTCGTAAAAAAAGTAACCAACGACGCCGACGAACGAGGAAAGTCGTTGGAAATGAACGACCGGACCGGCGGATCGGATTGGACGACGATCGTTGACCATCGTTCGTGTGTACGATCGTTCATTGATCGTCCATGGTCTGAGCATGCGTGATGTACGAACGTTCCTGCGGTGCACGTAACTTCCTGTATCGTTCAAACGATCGCATCTATTGTGTGTACAATATCTGCGAACGATCGTGTCGTTATCTGCATGTACAGGATCGGTGCTATACGATCGTTCGCAGATATCGTGCAGGATCGTTCGTCGTTTGTTTACCAACGATAATAATTGGAAGTGTGTACGTAGCTTAACACTCTTAAGGATCTCGCCCAAGATATCAAACAAAATAGTGATCTAGGATTGTTTAATTGGTTAAGGAATCTGTTTCCCAACACTGAATTATGGATTAAGCAAATTATAGATTTTATCTTTATTATCATTGGTATATGTATCTTTAAATGCTTCTGTGTGGAGGTTCTTACAAAAGACCCAGGAATGCTCTTCAGGGTCGTAGCTATTCCAATGCACTAAATATTGCAATGATCCTCGGATGAGTCTGGAGTCTAAGATCTGTTCTACATCATATTCTTCTGAAACAGCAGGGACAGGACCAGGAGGTATAGTCTTCTTAGAGAAACTATTAAAAAAAAAACAGTTTAGGAAGTGAAACATGGAAGGAATTATGGATTTGTAGGGGGGAGGCAGTTTAAACTTGTATGTGGCTGGAATATTCTGAGACAGGACAGGAAAAGGACCAATGAAACATGGAGCCAACTTGGGAGATGGCATCCTTAACTAAATATTTTTGGTAGAAAGCCAGACCTTATCGCCAGGGGAAAATTGAAGTGCAGGGGATCTTTTCTTGTCAGCCCATTACTTGTAGCGTAGAGCGGAGTGCTTTAAATTCTCTTCTATCCATTCTGCCGAAAGTGGTCAGCGGTAGTGGCTGCAGCAGGAACATCAGATGGTGAAGGAACAGGAGCATGGAGCTTAGGGTGACGATCAGAGACAGAAAAGAAGGACTGTGACCTGTTGACTCATTGGAGCGATTGTCGTGAGCCAGCTCAGCCCAAGGCAATAGGTCAGACCAATTGTTTTGCTTGGAGCTGACGTACATGCGGAGGTACTGTTCCAGGGATTGGTTTGTCTGCTCTGTTTGCCCTTTAGACTGAGGGGGGGTAGGCAGAAGAAAAGTCCAGCTTGATGTCTAACAGGCGACAGAGGGCAGGGCAAGTGAACTGCACTCCACGGTCAGACACAGTGCCCCTGATTCATCAAGCAGAATCGGATTATCGGTCGCGCATTCGTATTAGCGACCCGGAATCATACGCGGTCGCGCTATTCAGCAACGGAAAAAGCTCGCGCACGGAGCCGCGCTTATCCGACAGCTTTTTACTGGCGATCTTGCATTAAAAGTCACTGTTCCCCTAAAAAATCATTCTTTCTAATGGCACACACATTACCCATAGCCCTAAAACGCATACTCGAGTCCGGACCGCGGTAATCCGCGATCGCTGGCCGCGCGTACTTTCGCGCTTCCAGCGAGCGCGGATTTCATTGATGAATCAGGTGCAATGTGTAAAGGTAATCCATGCAGGCAGATGACTTCCTTAAGAAAAAGGCTTTAGTGGACGAAAGATTGGTAATAAAATCCATAGAGATATGAGTCCATGGTAGTTCAGGGGTCAGAAGTGGCTGCAAAGGACCAGAGAGGGATCTGCAAGGCACCTTGTGCCGAGCACACTCAGTGCAAGCAGACACAGTATCACAAACATCCTGCTTCAAATTTGTCCACAAGTATTTGCGATTAGGTCAAAGGTTTTGTGTTGCCCATGGTGACCAGCAAACTTAGAAGCATGTCCCCATTGAAAGACCAAAGGGCACTGGCTCTTTTTAACAAATGATTTCCCAGAAGGAATCTGGTCCAGCTGGACTGGAGACATGGGCATAAATTGAGCAGAGTCAATAACAAAGTGGGTTCTGTTTCTGGGTCCTCCTTTTTAAAGGAGCGAGAAAGAGCATCAGCCTTTATATTTTTGGAACCTGGACGATATGTGAGTATGAAGCCAAACCTGGTGAAGAAAAGTGCCAACCGGGCTTGACGAGGATTCAAGCGTTGTGCTGAGTGTAAATACTGCAGGTTCTTGTGGTCAGTGTATCCAGGGTTACAGGACGTCGAGCATCCCTCTAGTAAGTGGCACTAGTCCTCTAAGGCGAGTTTGACTTCAAGAAGCTCGCAGTCTCGGATGGAGTAGCTCTTCTCAGCAGGAGAGAACTTCTTAGAGAAGAAACCACGGGACCTCAGCTTGGCTGCCGCATTCTTCTGAAAAAGACCTGCACCCACTCGAACAGAGGAACACTTTTTAAAATGTCCACTTTTTAAAAAAAGGGCTGAGGGACTTCTGGTTCCGGCGGGTCGTGAATCTGCATCATGAGCTAGGGGCTCCTGCTCACCTTCGGGAAAACCACATATAAAACCGGCACTTCATCCTGCGCATCGCCCACAACTGCTCTGCTGGTTACTGGTATCTTTATGGACCGGTTTGTGGAGCGCTCCTCTTCCGTAGACAGCCAGAATCCCATGGGGGAAAAAAGACAAACAGCAGGCTGTGCCTTCCAAGATGGCCACTGCTCCAGCTTCATCACAGGCATCTGTCTCTGCTTCCTCACCAGCAAGCCCTGATGACACCATGGACCTTTCTCACCCTGCTAAAATCGTTTATGCAGTGGCTGAATTGCTGAAGCCTGCTTTGTAGGAGGCTACTGATGCACCGGTTCACAAGGGCATTCAGTCCCTGCGGAAAAACTTGCATGAACACTCTCAACGCATTATTGCGGCTGAACAAAGGATCACCCTGGTCGAGGATGATGTCTCTTCCACCATGTCAGTTATATCAACACTGGAAGCTAGAGCCCAAGCTTTGCAAGATAAAATTTAAGACCTGGAGAATAGGTTTCACCGGAATAATCTGCGAATTGTAGGGGTTCCAGAAGGCATCAAACCATAACAGCTCCCTGGGCTATGTGCTACTATCATACTGCAATTGCTGGGGCTCCAGGTAGATTGCCGAGTAGAAAGGGTACACTGACTGGGTCCCATACGCAAAAAATCTTCCGGCCTCAGACCAGTTCTGGTAGCCTATTCTCATTACACTGATAGATCATGGATTCTTCAGGCCTTTCTCACCACAAATGCTGTCTACAATTTAAATGAGCTACTTTACTTATAGTTGCAGGTTATTCAGCAGAAGTATCCCTCAAAAGTTTCCAGCAAGTATGCTCAACCTTATATCGCAATAAACTTCGTTATACGCTAGCTTATCCAGCTATTCTCCACTTCATTGATCCTCAAGGGTGAAAATTCTCTTTTACCTTGGCTGAGGAAGTGGAAAGTTTCATTCATACTTTGTTATCTGATGCAGCTTCTACCACATTGGAACCATCTGTTCACTCCCCACCACAACCTTCAAGGCCTTCTTCAATTCCAGTCTACTCCCCCAAGCCTTCCATGAATATTGAAGAATCATCTGCCAAAAAGTTTCGCAATGTTCCACGCCCTGGGCTATCATCAAAAGCCAGATAAAATGGAAGATGTCCCTAAATGCCTGTTCTGAATCGTTGTTGATTCCCATTATGGGAGGTGTGAGCCCACTACCTATAATCTTGCTTTTTTTTAAATGCAAGTGTATTTTCTTTATTTTTTTACTTCATGAGGAAAAAATGAAAGATATTGTTTTGATTTTTTTGGTGTTTACTCAATGTTTTTCCCCTGTTTTGATACCCTTTGTTGTTTTGGGAACACTCACGCCTCATCTAACATCGGTTCAGCTGGACTTTATCTCTCTGACAGTGGTGATCGAGCCAACTGTCATATCTGGACTGGTGAGCTTCAGTTAAGCATTTTTTCTGGGTCATTTATCTACAAATTGTATTGGTATTTTTTGCTGCTGCAGCTTTTTCTATTGTCTACTAAATGTGAGATGCTGCTGTTGATTGAATGGTATAATATCTGTATAATAATTCCCCATTTGGATGTTTTATGCGGGTGATTTCATAGAATATTAAAGTATTGCACTCTCCTAATAAGCGCATGTCTGTTCTCAGCCACCTGAAAAGGTTGTACGCCAATATCGTACTGTAGCAGGAGACCCATCTTGGAAGTAATGATTTTCACACAATGAAAAAATTGTGGGTCGGAGAGGTTTATGGGTCACCATCTAATAACCATAAGGCATGGGTCATGGTGTTGTTCCACAAATAGTTTCCAGGTAAAATTAAAACTGTTCAAAGTGATTCTGAAGGGCGCATTTTAAAAGTTCTTTTTCAGTATTATGATCAGGATGTGGCATTATATAATGTGTATGCACCCAACTCACCATCGATATCTTTTTTTCAAGTAGTATCTTGCTGGTTTGCTGAGGATCCTACTCGTATACCGTGATGTCAGATCCTGAGGATCAATATTCTCACTCGGCCACTGGTGTTGGTTGCTTACCAAGTAACACTGTGCTTTCTGATTTTGTCAATCCTATGCATTTGAATGATGTTTGGAGACAACACCACCCATTAGAACGTCAGTATACGTTTGTTTCTCAGGTCCATCTTTCACAGACACGCCTAGACTATTTGTTCTGTACAGATGCTATTATGTATATGCCTGAGATACATACTATGATGATCTCGGACCATTCCCTCATCTCTATTACAGTGCGTGATCAATACCCAAAGGGGGATTATATTCCTTGGCGCTTTCCATTCTTTTTAACCAAGGACCTAGAATTTCAAAACGCCCTCACTGTTGCGTGGCATGATTATGTCCAACATGATGATCATACAGACAATTCTGTTCTTTTCTGGGAGGCGGGTAAGGCGTTTTTAAGAGGTAGCGTAATCTCATTTATGGCAAAAGGAGAGAAAGCCCCTTAACTCATTTTCTTGAAGCGCAACAAGAGCTCAGAATAGCACAAAGGGAGTTAACTGATAGTCCCACTACAGATACTAAGCAAACGTGGTACACCGCCAAACGTGAATTTGACTCTTGGCTTTTGCTACCGATATGGCTACCAATCCCAAAGATCTAAACCACCATTTAGCACAGTATTTTCAGACTCTATATTCTTTGTCTTTAGACAATAAGCAAGTCAGTGTTGCCTTCCTTTCGGAAGTAAAATTACCACGATTACAACAGAGTGATGTAGATGCTTTAAATGCGCCAACCATATTGTCACAAATTCTGGCGAATATTTCTGCTTTGAAAAATAGTAAGGCTCCGGGCCCTGACGGCTTTACTGCCGAATTCTTTAAGATGTTGAAAGATGATGTGGTGGAGGATTTGAGTGCACTGTACACTACTATGTGGGATCAAGGTAGTTACTTTTGTTCAGGTCGTGCCTATCGTGAGCATTATTACATTGTCCGGTATCAGCTTTTCCCTCCGCTCTACGACATATTATCTTAATCAGAGATACAGTGGCTACATAGAAAGACCTTAGGAAGAGATTTAGCGAGCCTATAAGGTTATCTCAATATTTGCCTGTTTGTGGTAATCCAATGTTCCCACAGGTTTAGGAAACTACAACCTTTGGGGTATGGAAACAAAAAGGACTGAAACGATGTGGGGATATTTTTCATCCAGATGGCCCTACTAGAATGTCCTTAACGGAATTGAGGGTTAAATATGCCATCCCTAATTGTGCACTACATCTACTATACTATAGCCAATTTACCACATATCTCTGCTCTATAGTGCATAACTATATGGCAACATTAAAACCTAATGCTTTAGATAAAAAATGTTTAATGTGTCCTCCAAAAATTTCGAACATATATACATATTTGTTACCTACCTTCACAAAACCCTTGTCTGTTTCCAATGTAAAACTGTGGCAAAGGGATTTTTCTGATGAAGATATAGGGGAACATGATATACAGGGTTACCAAATGATTAGGAAGTGTATGGTCAATGAAATATGGCGGGAATCCCAATTTATGATATTTCATAGGGCGTACAAAGTAATTAGGGGATCCCCTGGTATACAGCAAACAAGGGCCTGGCATCTTCAATGTCACAAGTGCAACTGCTTACATGCTTCACTGTCACACCGATTATTATTCTGCCCCTGTGTCACCACATTTTGGCAGCAAATATTGTTATTGGTAACCAAAGTGACAGGGCACATAATACCACACACTCCATCATTGCTGCTATTGGGTTACTGGGATGAAATGAATTCTGGTACTATACCTAATTCTACCCGAACATGGAATAGTATTTGTCTTTTGGCTGCTAGAGGGCTTAATATGAATACTTGGGCTCAATCCCTGTTGCCTGGGGTCGAACAAGTAAATTCTTCTTTGAAGATTTTGTTCCATAGAGAAATGCTAGAAGCCCAAATTCAAGAGAATGATTATACGACCCAGTTCCTGCAACAATGATACAAATTTTTACTTTATGCTTTTGCTGATACCTAAAAGAACACAATTCTTGATCAATCTCTCTCTTTCTCTCCCTCTCTCTCTCTCTCTCTCTCTCTCTCTCTCACTGCAATCCCTGTAATTATAGCACTGAGACCAGCAACTTATATGGCACATATCTGCTCTCTAGTACCTTTCCTGCTGGTTGCCTATATTATTGTACAGTATTGTAAAAAAAAAAAATTTCAACAAAAAAAGTTTTTTCAAAAATAAGAAGGGCTGAGAGGTGTTAGGGCGAACCAGGGCAGCAGCTGATGCAAAGGCCTTCTTCAAAAAATGAAGGGCCTGAAGCGCCTCAGTGACCAGACTTTGCAGTTACTACCCTTCTTGGTCATAGCTGTAAATAGGGCAATCAGTGTGGAATAATCTTTAATAAATCGCCAGTAGTAATTAGCAAAGCCAAGAAACCTCTGGACAGGTTTTAGCCCACGTGGTTGTGGCCAGTTTAGCACAGATGAAAGTTTGTCGGGATCCATGCACAAACCCTTCGCAGACACAATGTCCCCAAAAAAATGGAACCTCAGAAAGTTCAAATTGGCATTTCTCCAGCTTGGCATACAGTCTGTTCTCCCGAAGCCGTTGCAGGACCAACTTGACATGGTTGCGGTGGGTAGGTAGAACCTTTGAGTAGACCAGGACGTCATCCAGGTAGACGACCACACAGACAAAGGAAGTCCCGGAAGATTTTGGTAAAAAAATTCTGGAACACCGCTTGCGCATCCCAAATGGCATTTACCAAGTATTTATAATGATCATCCCGGGTGTTGAAGGCAGTCTTCCATTGGTCCCCTTCACGAATGTGTACCATAGGCACCGGACAGGTCTGCATTGGTAAAGACATTTGCCTCTTTAATCTGTCAAACAGCTCAGGGATTAGGGGCAGCGGAAGCTTGTTCTTGATTGTACTCCTACTCAGACCTCTAAATTCAATGCAGGGATGCAGGGAAACATCCTTCTTTTGCACGAAGAAGAACCCAGCTCCCGCTTCGAAGTCTCTCCAAATTCTCCTTAATATAATTAGACATGGCCCTAGTTTCAGGGAAGGACAGAGGGTAAACTCTACCCTGAGGAGAACAGCCAGTGACCAGGTCAATGGGGCAGTCGTATGGGCAGTCCGGTAGTAGCATCCCAGCCTGTTTTTTGCTGAAAACCTCTGAAAATCCCTAGTATGGTCTTGGTAAGCTAGGCAGAGGTGTGGCAGCAGCAGAAAAGCTTTGCTGGATAGGAAGTAGCCTGGGAAGACACTCCTGGAAGCAGGTGGCACTTTACAAAAGTATGTCTCCAGTGCTTCATGGCAACCCAAACAAAACTGGATGGATGATCTTGGGAACCACCAAGAAGGAAATGGCAGTGTGCCAGTGTGCAGAGCCCCATATTTTATGGAGAGTGGCATGGTGGCATGCTGGATGTAGTCAGGTAGAGCAGTCCTTGTAACCACCGAGACCACCAAAGGCTTGGATAGGGACACCACAGGAATGTTGTAATCAGAGACCAATTGTTGGTTTATAGAGTTTCCAGCAGCGCCAGATTCCAAAAGGGCTTGGGTACAGAAATTGTGTCTGTAAGATGAGATCCAGACAGGAAATGTTATTTTAGATGGTGGAGAGGAAATAGATTTCTGGGTTTTCCGAGCCCACTCCTGGAAGCGGATGTCGATCTACAGGCAGAGAGACACCAGGTCATCAAGGGGGAAGATCACGGCTAGCTTGTCTTTAATATGGCCTGCGAGCCCCGGCCAGAGGTCTGCCACCAGGGTGTCATTGTTACAATTTAATTCGGACGCCAAGGTTTGGAATTTCACTGCATATTGGCTGCACAAGAGGCCCAGCCAAGTTCATCAAAGACCTTGAGGAAGGTCTGTAAAAAATGACTGAAGTCTCCCAGGATGGGCCTTGCCCAACAACAAGGAAATGAGGAACTCCAAGAATGCAAAGAGTGCCCTCTTGTTCTTTGTAATGATCTCAAAGTGAATAATGGGGAAGAGAGTTCTCTATATGGACCGTTTATATATTTATATTAGGTGATCATATCCCCCCTTAAACGTCTCTTCTCAATGGAGAATAGATTCAGTTCGGCTAATCTCTCCTCATAGCTGAGCTCCTCCATTCCCTTTATTAATTTAGTTGCCCTTCTCTGCACTCTCTCCAATTCAACAATGTCCTTTTTGTGAACTGGTGCCCAAAACTGGACTGCATATTTCATATGTGGTCTGACCAATGCTTTTTACAGGGGCAGGATAATGTCTACATCTCTGCAGTCTATTCTTCTTTTAATACAAGAAAGTACTTTACTAGCTTTAGATATTGTAGCTTGGCATTGCATACTGTCATAGTCTATGACCTACCAGAACCCCCGAATCCTTTTCGTTTCTGACTCCCCCAAATGTATTCCCCCAGACAGTATGAAGTATGTATGTTGTTGGTTCCCAAGTGCATAATTTTACATTCTTCTATACTAAATGACTTTTGCCACTTGGCTGCCCAATCAAACAGTACATCCAGGTCTGCTTATAGATTATAGACATCCTGTATGGACTTAATTCCATTACATAGTTTGGTGTCATCTGCAAACACAGAAATGGTACTTTTAATCCCAAACTCTATAATATTTATAGGGATGTTTAACAGTAAAGGTCCCAACACTATACCCTGGGGTACACCATTAATAACCTTAGATCAATCAGAGTATGAATCATTAATTACAACTCTCTGGATGCGATCTTTAAGCCAGTTCTCTATCCATTTACAGATTGTTTTTCGACCCTAACTTGCATATTAACCGTCTGTGGGGTACAATGTCAAATGCTTTAGCAAAGTCCAAGTAGACTATATCAACTGCTGTTCCACTGTTTACCTGTTTACTTACTTCCTCAAAAAAGAGAGTAAATTTGTTTGACAAGTTCTCTCTTTCTTGAAGCCATGCTGACTAACACTTATAATAATATTTTCTAGCAGAAACTCATCTATCTGGTTCTTTATCAAACTCTCCAAGACCTTTCCAACTTTGGACGTTAAACTAAAAGGTCTGTAGTTACCTGTTACTGACTTTGCTCCCTTTTTGAAGATAGAAACCACATTGGCCTTATGCCAATTCATCGGTACCTTGCCAGTGACTATAGAGTCTCTAAAAATGAGAAATTATGGCTTTGATAGCTCTTTGAGGACATGTGGATGTAATCCATCAGGTCCTGGTGCTTTGTCAACCTTAATTTTTCATATCAATTCTGGGACATTGTGACTCATTTAAGGCAGTGAGAAAGCTTTTATGAATTTGGAATTGAGCTCTGCCATTTTCCTTCGTGTACACAGAGCTAAAAAAAGTGTTTAGTAAATCTGCCTTGTCTTTTTTCCCAGTTACCAACCCAGCGACATCCTTTAAGGGGCCTACATGCTCAGATCTGATCTTTTTTCTATACAAATACTTGAAAAAAATTTGGGGGATTGCCTTACTTTCCTTTGCAATCTGTCTTTCATTTTGAAGTTTTGCACATTTTATCTCCTTTTTACATCTTTTGTTATAGTCTGTAAAGGTTTCAAATGGTGAAGGTGATCCTTCATTTTTATATTTTTAGAGTGCCCTTTTCTTGTTCCTTATGGCTTTTTTAACAACACATGCATTGATTATATTTTTTGTCAATACTCCAATGGTGAGAGCTATAATCAATACTGAGATTGCTCCTATAACTTTGACAGGATACCGAGTCTGTTTGTAGTAGGAAATGTCATTTGCGCTTGAATGACTATCTTTTGAAATATAGTACAACTAAATTAGTCTTATAGGACACTCTGATAAATTATTTCAGGGATATTATACATTGCCCCTGATTCATCATTGAAATCCGCGATCGCCGGGAGCGCGAAGACTTTCAATGCAAGATCGCCAGTAAAAAGCTGTCGGATAAGCGCGGCTCCGTGCGCGAGCTTTTTCAGTTGTTGAATAGCGCGATCGCACACGATTCCGGATCGCTAATACGAATGCGCGACCGATAATCCGATTTTGCTTGATGAA
Source organism: Pyxicephalus adspersus (assembly GCF_032062135.1). Taxonomy (NCBI): domain Eukaryota; kingdom Metazoa; phylum Chordata; class Amphibia; order Anura; family Pyxicephalidae; genus Pyxicephalus; species Pyxicephalus adspersus. The sequence continues at coordinate 64,994,977 of NC_092871.1, read as the reverse complement.
TCAGGGGCACTGTCTCACAGGCTTCTACGCTTTGGGAGGCTCATATGGCAGTGATCAGGGGACCAACTTAGAATGCTAGATCTTGATAAAACAGAGTGGTCACTGCTCTACCTTAGACAGTAATGGTATGATAAGGGCAATGAATCTGACACCCTGCTAGCCCAACAGACTGAAGACCAAACCTCTAAAACTATCCTGATGTTTCTGCGTGATGGTTCCAGGGTCCTTCAACAGACCCAGAGGTTATAGCTAAAATATTTGGAGATTACTATTTTGCCTTATACTCCATTGTACATAAAACACAGAAGAAAGTTTCTTCTACTCTATCCACCCAGATAGGTAATTATCTTCATGATTTTGCCCTCTCTGTTCTAGAGCACTCCATGGTGGAGGCCTTTAATAAAGAGATAACCGGGGGAAATATTGGCGACAATTTCTGACCTCCCCCACCATAAGGCGCCCGGCCCCGATGGTTTTTCATATAGTTATTATAAAGCATTTGGAACTATTTTAGCACCACATATGACTGACCTATATATTCTATGTTTTCTACAGGGGTCCCCGATTCTGAACTTAATGCTGCACTTCTTCACATTGTGTTTCCCAAGCCGGATAAGGATCCACAAAACCGTTCTAGTTATCGTCCGATAGCACTACTTGACTTAAAAATTTTTCCCCGCATACTTGCTACCTGCCTAGGATATTACCTGCCTACTATTGTAGCTAAGGAACAGGTTGGCTTTAATACAGCTTGTCAAGCTGGCGACAACACCAGGAGAACGATTGATGTAATTGATGCATCAAATGGACACTGATGCAGTGGTCCTCAGCCTTGACGCTGAGAAAGCCTTTGACCGCCTTAGTTGGCCCTTTATGATGAAAGTACTAAGATGGGTAGGTGTAGCTGGACCCTTTTTAAATGAATTTTCAGCTCTTTATTCTTATCCCACAGTGGAAGTTAAATTTGCTAATTCCCCAAGGTTTCAAATTAAAAATGGTACCAGACAGGGGTGCTCCCTCTCTCCACTACTTTTCACCTTATGTAAAGAACCCCTTGCAGCCACGATTCGGAAGCATCCTGATATTATGGGGGTCCCTATTAAAACGAAGGACTTCACGATAATACTGCATGCTGATGATGTACTCCTGACACTAACCACCCCCTATATAACATTACTAAATTTACATAAAGGCTTGGATAAGTATGGCACCCTCTCGGGGTACAAAATAAATTCGACCAAAACAGAGGCATTGCCAGTCAGTTTGCTGGAACCCTTGGTGGAGCAACCTAAAGATCTTTACCCTTATAAAAGGTACACTCGATCAAATATCTGGGAATCCATTTAACCCCCCATACCGCATGCTGTATAAGAGTAACTATATCACTTTGCTCCAGAAAGTCTCTTCCCTTTTTGGGAAATGGAAAACATTACCGATTTCCTTTTTTGGTTGAATCGCACTTGTTAAAATGTCTATTTTGCCAAACTTTTTATATTTGTTCTTCACTCTTTCAGTACCAGTTCCTCTGAATAGGCTTAAGAGACTGCAGGCATCAGTGTTGGATTTTATTTAGGGATATAAAAAACAGACTTCCTAAAACTGTCATGTGCTCCCTTCGTAATGCAGGAGGCTTGGGAGTGTCAGATTTTACTAAATACACACCTACACACCTTAGACTTCTGGCCCCTGATTCATCAAGCAAAATCGGATTATCGGTCGCGCATTCGTATTAGCGATCCGGAATCGTGCGCGATCGCGCTATTCAACAACCGGAAAAGCTCGCGCACGGAGCCGCGCTTATCCGACAGCTTTTTACTGGCGATCATGCATTAAAGTATTTTTGTTGAGAGAACTGCAGAAGTTTTTCTGGCTTTTTTGACAGTTAGCAAGTGCTATCAGAATTAAATATCTGTATTTTTGTTGAGAGAAATACAGACATTTTTGTGGTTTTTTTTAATAGATAGCAAGTGGGAAATAATAATAACTATCCCTATTTTTTGAGGGAAATACAGAAATTTTTCTGGCCTTTTGGATAGATAGCAAGTGGGATCAGAATTAAATATCTGTTTTTTTTTTAGAGAAATACAGAAATTGTTCTGGCTTTTTTTAATAGATAGCAAGTGGGAAAAAATAATATTAATACAGAATAAACTATCCCTATTTTTTTGAGGGAAATACAGAGATTTTTCTGGCTTTTTGGATAGATAGCAAGTGGGATCAGAATTAAATATCTGTTTTTTTTTAGAGAAATATAGAATGTTTTTCTGGCTTTTTTGATACATCACAAGTGGTATCAGAAAAAATATCTGTATTTTTTTGAGAGAAACACAGAAGTTTTTCTGGCTTTTATGATAGCAAGTGGCATCAGAATAAAATATCTGTTTTTTTTTAGAGAAATACAAAATGTTTTCTGGCTTTTTTGATCAATAGCAAGTGGAATAAGAATAGAATAACTCTATTTTTTGAGAGAAATACAGAAATTTTTTTGGCTTTTTTGACAGTTAGCAAGTGCTATCAGAAATAAATATCTGTATTTTTGTTGAGAGAAATGCAGAAATTTTTCTGGCTTTTTTGACAGTTAGCAAGTGCTATCAGAATTAAATATCTGTATTTTTGTTGAGAGAAATACAGACATTTTTCTGGCATTTTTGATAGGAAGTGGGATCAGAATAAAATATCTTTATTTTTTTGAGAGAAATACAGAAATTGTTCTGGCTTTTTTAATAGATAGCAAGTGGGAAATAATAATATTAATACAGAATAAACTATCTCTATTTTTTTGAGGGAAATACAGAAACTTTTCTGGCTTTTTGGATAGATAGCAAGTGGGATCAGAATTAAATATCTGTTTTTTTTAAGAAATATAGAATTTTTTCTGGCTTTTTTGATATATCGCAAGTGGTATCAGAAAAAATATCTGTATTTTTGTTGAGAGAAATGCAGAAATTTTTCTGTTTTTTTGGATAGATAGCAACTGGGATCAGAATTAAATATCTTTATTTAAATAAAAACTGCACAATCTGTATATTTCAAGATATACAGAAGACTCCTTACCTGTCCCTGTCACAATACACTTTTCTCCCTGCTTCCTTCCTTCGAACAGAACACAAGATGAAGTGACTAACCCCTCCCTTCCTCCCTGTATGTAAATTCCTGTTCTGAGATCTCTGTTGATTGGGCTGCTGGGCCTTGCTGTGCATCCTGGGAGCAAATGATTTGCTCCCAGCCGAGCCATTCTCGCTGGAAATAGTCGTCATTCCCACCCCCTGCATTTTACTCTGTTTGTTCAGCGAGAACAAACAAGCCCGAAATTTACCATATAAATTATGGAACCCCGGGGGGACTTACATATCAAGGAGGTGCAAACCCCAAATTTATAGCTACCTGTCACAAAACTAGAAATGTCATACCCTTCCCTAGTTTGAACCCCAATTTCTCTGGAACAGGTAGATGTACAAAACCAAAAATGGGGGACACCTGTGACTAACACCCTCTAAAATTTCATCATTGGGCCATTGTCAGAAAATATAAAACTCTGAACATCCAAAAAATCTACCTTGTTACACATTGCTGGAGGCTTCTATTATTATTATTTATTATTAATTAACAGGTTTTATTTAGCGCCAATATATTACGCAGCGCTGTACAATTAAATAGGAGTAGAGGACCCTGCCCTGAAGAGCTTACAATCTAGAAGGTGGGGGAATTCTTACACAATAGAAGGGGGAATATGTAGTGGTGGGAAATAGTGGGGGTTTCAAAAGACAGAAGAAGGTGGGTAGGCAAGTTTAAAAAAGGGGGTTTTGAGTGCTCTTTTAAATGAGCAGAAAGTGGGAGCAAGCTGAATGGAACAAGGAAGACTATTCCAGAGACTTGGGGCACCTCTGAAAAAGTCTTGGGGCCCTGGGTGTGATGAGGTTATGAGTGAGGAAGTCAGTTGTAGGTCATCGGAGGAGCAGAATAAAATGGAAAAAGTAAAATGGAAGCTAGTGAAGAGAACTGCAAAGAGATGCAGCAGCAGAAGAGCGATGGGAAGGATGGGTGAGTCTGGCTGCAGCGTTCGTAATAGATTGTAGAGAAGAGAGTAGGGTTAGTGGAATACCAGAGAGGAGGATGTTACAGTAGTCCAGACGAGAGATGATAAGAGTGTGTACAAGGAGTTTGGTGGTCTCTGGGGACAGGTAGGGGCAGTTTTTGGGGATGATGTGTAGGTGAAAGTAACAGGACCTGTAAATGTTCTGAATATGGGGGGTAAATGAGAGGGCAGAATCAAAGGTGACGCCAAGACAACGTGCCTGAGGGGAGGGACGAATAACAGTGTTGTTAACAGTTAGAAATATGTCAGGGGGAAATTTGAGGGGGGTAGATGATATGTTCTGTTTTATCCAGGTTGAGTTTCAGGAATCGGTCAAACACCCATAATGAGATGGCTGACAGGCAGCATGAGACCTTATTCAGGACTGAAGGAGACAAGTCAGGGGTGGACAGATAGATTTGACCCTTGAGGAACACCAACAGGGAGGAGAGTGGGAGAACAGGAGCTACCATTGAAAGAAAATTTTGAAAGGAGCGGTCAGGTGGATAGGAAGCAAACCAAGAGAGAGCAGTGACACTGATACCAATGGAGTGCATGATTTGTATTAGAAGGGGAGGATCAACAGTGTCAAAAGCAGAGGAAAGATCAAGGGAAAGGAGGAGGGAAAAGTTGCCTTAAGACTTAGCTCTGATGAGGCCATTGGCCACTTTAGTAAGAGCTGTTTCGGTGGAATGGGTAGCTCAAAAATCAGACTTGATAAGGTCAAGGAGAGAATTGGTGCTAAGGTAATCGGTGAGTCTTTTCTAGACAAGGTGCTTAGGAAGTTTGGAAACATATGGGAGAAAGGATACAGGATGGTAGCTAGAAGGTAGGGAGGGGTCTAGGTTTCTTCAGGATAGGGAGAATTATGGCATGTTTGAAAGTGGAGGGATAGATAGCAGTTAAAAGGGAGACATTGAATAATTAGGTTAGGGCAGGGGCCAGGGTGGAGGAATGGGCACAGAGTAGATCAGAAAGAATTGGGTCAAGTGGACAGGTAGTAGATGGAGATGATGAGAGAAGAGAGGAGATTTCATCCACAGTAGCAGGTCTAAGGGAGGCAAGTGATGATTTATTGGTGCAAGGGGATGATATGGTTGGAGTGGCCTGGTGAGCAGAGACATCATGTCTCATTTAGTCAATTTTATCTCTAAAGTAGGTGGAAATGTTTTGGGCAGAGAAGGGAGTCAATTCTTGAGAAGAGGCTTTGTGGGTTGGAAGCTTGAGAGGAAATAACAGCAAAAAAATAATTTTGCTTGGTAACAGTAAATTCAGTGTTAAAATGCTGTAGTCTGGCTTTGCAGTCCATTAGGTCAGCGCTGAGGCCAGATTTTCTCCACTTGTGCTCAGCTGCATTAACAGTTTTTTGTAGCTGTTTGGTGTGATTTTTGTGCCAGGGATGGGGGATAGCAGGACGGGGGTGTTGGAAGATGGCTGGGGCAACTTTATCCAGAGCCAAGGAAAGAGTGTGGTTGAACTGAGTGGCAGCTTTATCCAGAGATGTGATTTTAGAGAGGGTGGGGGTGAGGGACGTAAGGCAGTTTGAGAAAGGGTTGTGGTCAAGGTTACGGATATCTCTCTGCCATTGACCAGGTCTATGATGTGATAGGTTGAAGGTGATAAGGTTGTGATCAGAAATGGTGAGTTGCCAAGGAGGGTGAGGTTGCAGAGTTTTGAAAATACCAGGTTTAAAGTGTGCCTGGTGATGTATGTGGGACCGTTTATATTCTGTTCTGCTCCTTGCAATTCGAGGTAACGAATCGCAGTTTTTCCTAAAATAGCAGCTACACATGTGTGGACATGGGGCAAGGAACTCTGGGAAGGCGGGATGACCCATAATGCCATGCATGCAGACAATCAGCAGCCAGCCAGCCCTGTGATGTTACAGCTCTATAAATAGCCTCAGCCATCTTGGATTAAGACATTTTACAGCGTTCTGAGTGCAGGGAGAGACGTGTGCAGGTGGTAGGGAGAGTGATAAAAACCTAATTGTGAAAAAAAACTCAAAAAACGATTTATAAGTGCAGGGAAAGGATAGGGAGGAATCATTTCACAGCATCTTAGTGCAGGAAGAGACATCAGAAGGCGCTAGGGACAGTGCTAGAAAAGTGATGTACAAGTGCAGGGAAAGATTATTTGGGGATCCAAATAGCCATTATACAACTCTGTCATTCCAGCAATTTATATATCCAGAAAAATATATACACAGTTCACTGTTGCATTTTTTTGTGGTGAAAGCGTTTAGTGGCCTATTTCAGTACAAAAAGAAAAATATATACGCACTTCACTGTTGCAGTTATTTGTGGTGAAAGCGTTTAGTGGCCTATTTCAGTACAAAAAGAAAAATATATATGCACTTCACTGTTACAGTTATTTGTGGTGAAAGCGTTTAGTGACGTATTTGAGTACAAAAAGAAAAATATATACGCAGTTCACTTCTGCAGTTATATGTGGTGAAAGCGTTTAGTGACGTATTTGAGTACAAAAAGAAAAATATATACGCAGTTCACTGTTGCAGTTATTTGTGGTAAAAGCGTTTAGTGACATATTTCTGTACAAAAAGAAAAATATATTCGTTGCTTTTAGGGGTGTTTTAATTTGCTTTTAATTTATTTAGTTCAGCTAAAAGTATGTCAGACAGAGAAGTGCCAGGCCATGAACAAAGGAGTGGCAGAGGCCTAAATGTTTCTGGAGCAGGCAGAGGTCACAGCAGAGTAAGCGGCGTGTCAGCAGGAGTCGCAGCGAGAGTCCTGAGCTCCCGGTGTCATCTAGCGGTTGTGTCTTGACCAGCAACCCAACAGTTCTTGATTGGTTAACTCGGTCATCCACTTCATCCCAAGTGACATCAGACACCCCCAGCCAACAGTCGGTGGGTTCGTCAGACACACCCCTTAGTTGGCATGGCCCGGGAGCAGGCCCTGTGCCCTCACCTGTCCTCAACCTGCCTCTGTCCTTTGCTGTTCCCTCAGCCACAGAAGTATTGTATGCTGTGGGTTCAGTTCCACTATACAGCGAGGACGAGCTAGTAGAGGACAGTCAGCAGCTACTGCCCAGCCAAGATCTGGAGGAGACATCCGCCACTTCCTCCGCTAGGCGGGCAAGTAGTTATGAGGAGACTGGCGTGGGAGGTGGTGTTGCGAGCCGTTAGGCTCCTGACCCAGAGACCGTTGAGGAGGACATCAGTGATGTGCAGACACTACTCGATGATGATGAAGCCGATCGCACTTGGGAGCCGGGTGAAAAAGGGGCTTCATCATCATCAGAAGAGGGTGGCAGCTTGCTAGTGAGGCAGCGGCTGAGCCAGCAAAGTGGTAGCATTGCTGGGAGTCAGCAGGGTGGCAGCAGTGGGAGGTCGGGAGCTAAACGGGCCCGGTGTAGACCACCTGCTTCGCAGCAGCCTACCTGCCCGGGAAGCAGTGGTGCAGGGGTTCACGGAGGCAGCGGCGGTAGCAGTCAGTCAGTGCAGAGTGTTGGGGGGAAAATCCCCTACTCGGCGGTGTGGCAGTTTTTTGTTAAGCCGCCAGAGGAGGTTAATATGGCCATATGTAGAATATGTGGGCAGAAGGTGAAGCGTGGCCAGGGTGCCAATGTTGGCACCACGGCCCTGCGTCAACATATGCAGCATCACCATAAAGTGGCCTGGGAGAACCGTGGCTCCGATGTGGTGGTCCACGCACCGGGTTTCAGGCAGTCAAGGCTCCACCACCTCAGCCGAAGGGAGCTGTATGTCATTTCCATCTTCTGCTGGTCAAGATGCTCCTCCTCCTCCTACTCCTCATCAGTCATTCCTTCAGCAATTGATCATCGAAGCGATTGCCAAGAGACAACAGTATCCGTGCACTCATCTAACGGCGCAGAAGCTGAATGTGCTCCTGTCCAAGTTGCTGGTGCTGCAGTCCCTCCCTTTCCAAGTGGTGGACTCTGCACCTTTCAGAGAACTGATGGCTTGTGCCGAGCCGAGGTGGAGAGTCCCAAGCTGTCGTTTCTTTGTGAAAAAGGCAGTACCAGCCCTGCACAAATATGTAGAACAGAAGGTGAGCCAGTCCTTGAGCCTGTCGGTGTCTGCCAAAGTGCATGGCAGCACCGACGTGTGGAGCTGTAACTACGGTCAGAGACAATACATGTCTGTTACGGCCCACTGGGTAAATGTGGTTCCTGCACAGCCACACCAGCAACTTGGCCAGGTGACACATCTTCCACTGCAGGGACAATTCACAGTGCCTCTCCAGCATACCATATGTGCAGGGCACGGCGGTATCACGCTGTTCTGCACCTGGTTTGCCTGGGCGAACAGAGTCACCCATGGGAGGAACTGCTCCGTGTGATTCATCAAGAAATCAAATCCTGGCTTTCTCCGCGACAACTCAAAATCAGAACCATGGTGACCGGCAACGGGAAGATTATGGTGTCGGCGCTGTGTCAAGGAAGGCTGAGCCATGCACCCTGCAAGGCACACGTGTTCAATTTGGTTGTCAAAAGGTTCCTGAAGTCTTCCACCCATCTGCAAGACATCATAAAACTGGCCAGGAAACCTTGCATGCACTTCAGCCACTCGTACACTGCAAAGCACACCCTCCTTGAGCTGCAGCGGCAGAACAGCATCCCCCAACATAGGATGATATGTGACCTTTCCACTCGTTGGAATTCTACCCTCCATATGTTGGACCGACTGTATGAACAGAGAAAGGCCATCAACAAATTCTTGATGATCCAAGCGGATAGAAGTACTCCCATGTGTAACTTCGATGTCAGCCAGTGGCAGCTCATGCGTGACACCTGCCATTTGCTCAGGCGATTTGAGGAGGCCACGTTATTTGTCAGTCACCAGGACTATGGGATGAACAATGTCGTTCCACTGCTTCATGTCCTTGAACAGATGCTGGTAAATCTGGCTGGTCAGGGGACTGGAGACATGGTGCCTAGATCTCACGGCTACATGAGCCCTGTGGGGGCTGAACTGGAGGAGGAGGAGGACATTGGAACACAGGCAATGTATAGGGAAATGGGTATTTTTCTACTCAGGTGACAGGAGAGGAGGAGCAGGAGCAGCCAGAGGAGCAAGAGGGAGATGAGGAAGACAATGCAGAGGACCCAGACACACCGTGGCAGTATGCAGTGGAGATAGAGGCAGAGAGTCCCTCCAAGTCACTTGCACAAATGGCTCGCTGCATGCTCACTTGCTTGCGTAGTGACAGCCGAATTGTCACCATTCGGCAAGAGGGATGACTTCTGGCTCTCCACCTTGTTGGACCCTCGCTACTGGAACAAAATGGGGGCCTTTTTACACCCGCTGAGAGGGAGGACAAACTGAATTACTACAGAGACATCCTATGTAGTCAGTTGGCCGCTGCCTATGTGTGCCATCGTCCATCCTCTCGCAGGTCTGACCAGGGGTGCCCTCTGCACTCACGTTCCACTGCCATGGCTGCTGGGGAGGGGTGTGGTGGCAGGAGAAGTACCAGCTCCATCAGCAGCAGTCTGAGTCTAGAGTCGCTGATGAGCAGCTTTTTTCTCCCGCACAGTGAAGAAATTACTCACCAGCAGCTAGACATAGAGCAGAACCTGAACCAGCAGGTTGTGGCATACTGGGAGTGCACCCTGCCAGCCGTCATTGAAGATCCACCGGACTACTGGGCAGCCAAACTGGATTTGTGGCTGCAACTGGCCAAGTTTGCCCTGGAAAAGCTGTCCTGTCCGGCCAGTAGTGTGGCATCAGAGCGGGTGTTTAGTGCGGCGGGGGCCATAGTTACCCCAAGAAGAACTCGCCTGTCCACCCAAAATGTGGAGAGACTGACCTTTGTCAAGATGAATTAGGCGTGGATCTGCCAGGATTTCCACCCACCAATGTCTGATGCATCTGATTAGATGATCCATGCCGCCTCAGCCAAACCTTGACAAAAGAGACCGGTTTCTTCTGGCTACCTGCCTCAGCTACTACTCTGGTGCTGCCACCCGCCTGATGCCACACATCGGATGCCAAGTGCTCCTTCTTTCACCCACCTCCGTCAGCGGGTACTGGTATTGCCACCCACCACCCCACTCTGTCACCGGGTCACTTTGTGGTCTCCTGATGCTGCTGCTGCCATCTCCACACAATGTCACCTTGCCACTCTTTGGTCTCCTGATGCTGCTGCTGCCATCTCATCACTATGTCATGTTGCCACTCTGTGGTAGCCTCCTGGTGCTGCTGCTGCCGCCACTTCCAAACTCTGTCATTGTGCCACTCTCTGGCCTCCTCCTGATGCTGCTGCTGCCGCCACCTCCAAACTCTGTCATTGTGCCACTCTGTAGCCTCTTGATTTTGCTGCCACCTCCACACTCTATCATTGTGCCACTCTGTGGCCTATTTATGTTACCGCCACCTCCACACTCTGTCATTATGCCACTCTGTGGCCTACTCATGCTGCTGCCACCTCCAGACTCTGTCATTGTGCCACTCTGTGGCCTACTGATGCTTCCGCCACCTCCAGACTCTATCATTGTGCCACTCTGTGCCCTACTCATGCTGCTGCCACCTCCACACTATGTTGTTGTGCCATTCTGTGGCCTCCTAATGCTATGGCCACCTCCAGACTCTGTCATTGTTCCACTCTGTGGCCTATTAATGCTATCGCCACCTCCACACTCTGTCATTGTGCTACTCTGTGGCCTATTTATGTTACCGCCACCTCCCCACTCTTTCATTGTGCCACTCTGTGGCCTACTCATGCTGCTGCCACCTCCACACTCTGTCATTGTGCCACTCTGTGGCCTACTCATGCTGCTGCCACCTCCACACTCTGTCATTGTTCCACACTGTAGCCTCCTGATTTTGCTGCCACTTCCACACTCTGTCATTGTGCCACTCTGTGGCCTACTCATGCTGCCGCCACCTCCAGACTCTGTCATTGTGCCACTCGGTGGCCTACTCATGCTGCTGCCACCTCTACACTCTGTCATTGTGCCACTCTGTAGCCTCCTGATGCTGCCGCCATCTCCAAACTATGTCATTGTGCCACTCTGTGGCCTCCTGATGCTGTTGTCACCTCCACACTGTCATTGTGCCATTCTGTGGCCTCCTGATGCTGCCTCCACCTCCAGACTCTGTCATTAGGCCACTCTGTGGTTTCCTCATGCTGCTTCCACATCACCACTATGTCATTGTGCCACTCTGCGGACTTTTCAAGCTGTTCTCCCAACCTCCCCACTCCATGACTGGGCCACTATTTTGTCTTTTTGGCCTGGATGACATCACTATTTATTTGACTCTTCTTCTGATCTGTCAGAAGGAAGGAAAAAAGAGATGCACAACGGATCCTGTCTGTGTAGCAGATGTAAGGCCTGTATGGTCCCATCAGAATTGGCTTATGATTTGGTAGCCGAAAGCAGGAGTGGGTACAAAACACAGAAGATATGCAAATATTCCATTCACGTGTCATCTCTGTTTTAGATCCACTCCATTAGCAATACTAATGGATTATTGAGCAAATGCTGACCGAGTGAAGGCAGATGCTCCACAGATAGGATCCGGTTCCGCAGATGTGGAATCAGCTGACGAGGGTAAAAAAGGAGTGCTCTTCTTCTTGACGCTAACATGGACCTGTAAGGTACTTGAAGTATTTGGTCAGTTTTGGCCCCATGACTGCCCAAATAAGTGAAGTGTGCAGTGATTCTAATAGCGACGCCTGTCATCTGCATGTCATACTGACTCATAGTATTATTTCACTACTACAGCAAACTCCCTATGTGTGTTACTGCAAGGCACAGTGTTCTACACCACTATCAAGGGTCTCTGCAGCCCAGAAATAGATGTTTTTTTTACGCGATTCGCCGCAAAAACATACAAAAATAAACAATTTTTTTGAAAAATTTGGTGAACTGGCCGAATTGAATTTTTGAGAAATTCGCTCATCTTTTGTCAGAACATAAAGAACTCTGCCCATCAAAAAATCCTACCATTTTACACATTGCTGGAGACTTCTAAAGCTTGAATCCCAATTTCTCAGGAACATGGGGGGGCAGGTGAACAAAATTAGAGGTGCAAGTGGGGGATGCCTGTGACCAACACCCCCTTAAATTTCATTGCTAAAGCATCGTCAGAACATAATGATCTCTGCCCATCAAAAAAATCTACCCTTTTACACATTGTCGGAGGCTTCTAGCACCTGAACCCCAATTTTTCTGGAACAGGGGGGTACAGGTGAACAAAATTAGAGGTACAGGTGGGGGACACCTGTGGCTAACACCCCCTAAAATTTCATCATTAGGCTATTGTCAGAACATATACCCCCCATTCCAGATAAATTGGGGTTCAGGTGTTAGAAACCTCCGGCAATGTATAACAGGGTAAATATTTTTGATGGGAAGAGATCAAAAATATCTACCCTGTTACCCACTCTAATTTTGTTCCCCTGTATTCCCCTTTCCCCCGTCCCTGAGAAATTGGGGTTCATGCGTTATAAGCCTCCAGCAATGTGTAACAGGGTAGATTTTTTGATGGGCAGAGTTTTTTATTTTCTGACAATGGCCCTGATTTATCAATGAAATGCGCGTATGCTTGACGCGTGTACATACGCACCGGTCAGCAAGCTCTATTACCGCGAGTCGTGCCCAAGTTCTAGTTAACTGGCCTGCCAGTTTCCTGCAAAGATGAGCAAAGATCTCGAATACGCCAATTAAGACGATTAATTTTCAGCTGTGCGATTCAGGAGCAGATGTTAAACTCAAAGGCGAGGTGATAGCAATTGATTAGCGCACACCTGCGCCCTGTTCTGTGCGCATCTCCAGTCCATTTTACAGGTCAGTTTGAGTCTTTAATGCTTGTTTTTTTGGGTAAGTGCTACATTTTTATGTTACATTCTACTCAATCACAAACTTGCTTAATTTATAGTTACATTTGTTGCACTTGTTGTTTTGATACTTTTTCTTTTGGTTGCAACTCTGCAAAATAATTTCTGGCAAGCTGGATATATACTAAGTGGCACTTTCAAATATGTCATCACACAATAGTATGAGTGTAAAAAAATATGTGAACAAACATTTGTGATCTGATTACAATTTCATTCTAGTTTGACTTTAGAGAAATCAAATATTTTAGTAAAAGATTGTAGGCAAACATGTTATATTACATGTATTAGGGAACATTTGGTGATTTCACTTGTGTATGTATGTCAAAATACATTTAAATGTATAGAAATACATATGCATTTTCATTAGTACTATTTTACCTGGACCGGTGTGTGTGTGTGTTAAATAAGTAAGTTTGCTTGGATGGTATGCATTGATGTGACTTTTTTGTAATCCTCATGATTGTTAGTTTCATTTGTTGCTGCAATGTTTTTGTACTTGGTTTGTAATGTCAGTTTCTGTTGTTTAGCAATTGTCACACATTGTCACATATTGGTATTTGAATGTATTATGTATATAGTCCTTTTCTGAATAAATTGTCATGGTTTTTATTTCTTTTTTTTAATAGTCTGACATTTTCCCTCATGTTGATTTGCCCCAACACAACTCCTCTGTTCATTTGTGGTAGTGGTAAAGGTTTGTTGTCATTGTGCTGTGCTGCCTGATCTTAGCCCTATTGTATACAACCACACTTCCACTTGCTGTCAATTAGTTGTCCAGCTAATGAGGACTGTGCAAAAGTGCAGTGCATTTTTCAACTGATAAAACACAGTTCAGGCGCACATAGCGGGTCCACCTTGGCACACAACTGTGAGCTACACACTCCTGAAGTTTGGCACACAACTATGCACATCAAACAACTGAGTTTTACCAGACAATTGTGCTGTTTTTTGCCTTTCAAATAATTCAGAGAAAGGAACAGCTTAAAAGAAATCACAATTGTCTTTTTAAACTGTGTGTCCTGGGAGATTGGAAAGGAGATCACATAACAACAAACCCCCAAAATACAAACGACAACATTTTACAAACAACTTTATTCAAAAGAAACATTTGCTAAAAGTTCCCAATAAGATATAAAATTACATTAAAAAAAACACACACATCACATTCTAATAATTAATAAAAAAATAAAGTTTAGGAGGATTTATTGTTAAAAGTATTTTCTATATGTGTATATCTATCTCTCTCTCTCTCTCTCTCTCTCTATATATATATATATATATATATATATATATATATTTAGATACATA
>NC_092871.1:64895785-64980696 GCF_032062135.1 Pyxicephalus adspersus | reverse complement strand
AGATGCTGTGTATATATATTTATTTATTACAATAATTATATTTATATATATATATATATATATATATATATATATATTATTTTTTTTATTATAATAACTAATTAGGTCTTGTGCAGGAGGATGGAGCAGTCGTAAATATTCTGCAGAGGTCCTAAAGTCATCCCAGTAAAACCAGGTACACACTGGTCTGCGAGAAGATCGGTCTTCCAAACTCACAAGCTCTTCCATATATTGAATATCATTTACCCTGGTTACCCAGTGCTGAACAGTTGGCAGAATAGTTTGCCTCCACAATGGTGGAATACAGGCTTTGGCTGCGTTTAACAAATGGCACAGAAGGGATTTTGTGTAGCGTTTCCTCGACATTGCTAACACATGCAGCAGGGCAAACTCCGGTTTCTTTGGTATCGGTTGCTAATGGAGGCCTTGTGCCCGTAATAGAGCATGAGATCTATTTGGTCTTCTGTACACCTAATGTTAAGGTCCCTCTCCCACTTGGCTAGGAAATAAGGCACAGAAGAATTACGTGCAGTCAGTTGTATTTATATATATAAAAGTGCACACCTCTCAAGGGGTCTCCAGTGACACACAAGCTTTCTATGGAAGCCAGGGGATGGTAAAAATCCTGTGCTGACAGCAGGGATAAAATAAAATGCTCGTATTGTATCTTCTTCCACATATCTAGGCAAGGAATGGAGTGGTTTACTTGAAGCTGTTCTGTGGTGAGCCAGGTGGAAGGCTGCGAAAAATGGGTAGCTCGGAAAACATTCTCATTCCAAATCTTAAAGATCGGACCCTTCCTACTGGTTGGTAATCTAGGGTGTCCCAGGAGACACAGAGGAAGGGAAGGCAACAATCCCTTCCTCATGAAAATATTTTGATACAACTTTAAGCGTCTCACCGATCAAAGGGTGGTGACGCAAGATAGCAATTTCTTCAGATGGGGACCATGCTGCAACTCTTAACAATACTGGGGACATCCAATCTTCCAATCTGACCCAGCCCTTAAGGCCGGCATGCCTGCACCAGTCTACCAGGCAGGTCAGATCTACTGCTCTGTAATACAAAACCAGATTTCTACCTCTGATTTTTGGAGGTTACCTTTGTAGTCAGAGAACTGAGCATATTGACATAATTCTTTCAGTAGGTTGGGGATAGTCACCTGGGGAGCAGTGATGTAGAAAAGAAGGTCGTCCACGTAGGCAGCAACTTTATGGTCAGTGGAGCCCACTATAACACCCCTAATATCAGGATTCTTACGGATATGGCCCAACAGGGGTTCCAGGAGTAAAATAAAAAGTAGAGGAGACAGCGGGCATCCTTGTCTAGTTCCGTTGGTAATGGAAAAAGGGTGGGAGAGAATTCCATTACCCTGACTTCTGAGGTTCTGATATAGAGTCTGTATCCATGTAAAGAGTCTATCAGGAATGCCTATAAAGGCAAGGACCTGTTTCATATAGTCCCAATTTACACAGTCAAACACCTTTTCGGCATCTGCCGAAAAAATCAAGGAAGGGATTTTTTGTGTAGTGACATAGAGTATCAGATTGAGCGTGCGAGTAGTATTGTCTCTTGCCTCCCTAAGTGGGAGAAAACCGCTTTGATCTGAGTGGATAATCTGCTGAAAGATAGGTGTAAGTCTACGTGCAAGTATGCTAGAAAAAAGTTTTACATCACAATTTTGGAGAGATATCGGTCGATAATTTGCACACATCTTAGCATCTTTGTCAGGTTTTAAGGTAACAGTTATGTAAGCCGTGGAGGAGTGGGCTAGCAGAGGGTACTCCGGCAAAAGTGCATTAAAGGCCTTCAGGAATGGGTCTGTGAGCTGAGGGAGAAACTGCCTAAAATAAGCCAGGGTGAAGCCATCAGGTCCAAAGGGCCTTTCCTGTAGGCACATGAGCAATTGCTACCTGCAAGTAGAACTGATAAAAGCCTCTAGTGCCGCCAAAGCGTCATCCGGTATTTTAGGGATTCCAGAGGCAGTAAATAGACCTGTGTACGTGTTGCAACCATGTCTGAGAGACATGGGTCAGTGTGCCCCCTGGGATTTCCCACTGGCATCACCTCCGAAATTTACTATTGCTGCTCACATCACCTGGAAGATGTGATGCTTCTGCTCGTATCACCAGAAAGATGTGAGCAGAAGCATTGGTGGATTCAGGGGGAGAGGCAGGGCGGGACATCTCCACTCGCATCACCCGGGAAGATGTGACATCTTCCGGGTAATGCGAGTGACGTGATAGATTGTGGGAGTGTGGCTGGGTGGGAAATTTAAAAGCAGATTACAATGTAATCTGCTTTTAAATAGTTTTTACAGTAAAAAACACCAAAAAACACATAAAGTAAAAAACATGTTTTTAGTGCACCAAACATCATTGCCCAGTGCCCTAATTTACATTTTGCTAACTTTTTCAATTTTTTTGCTAATTTTTTTTTTATGCAAACATGTATGCTGCTGTGTTTGCTAACTTTTTGAAATTTTTTGCTAAATTTTTTTATGCAAACATGTATGCTGCTCTGTGTTTGCTAAGTTTTTGAAAGTTTTTTGCAAACATGTATGCTACTGTGTTTGCTAACTTTATGATTTTTTTTGCTAATTTTTTTATGCAAACATGTATGCTACACTGTGTTTGCTAAGTTTTTTAAATTGTTTGCTAAATTATTTTTTTAATGCAAATATGTATGCTGCTCTGTGTTTGCTAACATATTACTTGCAACCTTCACTGCACTATAAAACAACATATCCTAAAATACCTTTTTTATTTTGTTTTATGCAGATACGCTGGTGCTCCACACTTGAGGTTTGCAAGAAGCAGAAAGTGGGAACCTGTGACCAAGGATGACATTTGGCTATTTTTGGGCTTGGTAATCCTGCAGGGAGTTGTGGGCAAACCCATGCAGAAGTGGTACTGGTCCAAGAAGAAAATGATTGCCACTCCATTCTTTGGCACAATCATGCCAGAATACCACTTTTCCCTCATCATGAAGCAAACTCACGAACTTCGCAAACAATGAAGAATTTGATGAGACTACCCATCCTGCACCAAAACTCAAGAAAATTTGGGAAGTGTCTCAGATGATTCTACAAAATTTCCAGCAAACCTATGTGCCAGAAAGAGATGTCAGCATTGACGAAAGTCTAATGGCTTACAAGAGGAGGCTCAGCTGGGTGCAGTACATTGCGTCAAAGAGGGCACGATTTGGCGTGAAGACCTTTATGCTGTGCAAAAGACCATAGGACCATTTTGCCACACCTGGCGCATTATTTCGTCCTTTATATTGTAAAAATGGACTCGACATATTACATCTCTTGGCAAGGACGTATTAGCACTACTGGGCCCATTTACCTGGTGTACTCTGTCCAGCTCTAGAGTAGATGTTGGCGATTGATTCAAAAAGCTGTTAAGGATAGCTGTGACAGTTGCCCTCAGGTCAGTATTGAGCATGGAGCATGGGAGTGAGAGGGCATGGATCAGGACTGTTATGCTGTCCGGGAGAGATCTTTGCTGTGCCGGGTGAGTTATCCTCAGGCTCAGCTCCCACATGTGCTATGGCGCGTTCTGGCCCCATCTTGGATGCAGAAACCGCCTCCGGGGATTCAGCTGTAGGCACAAAAAACTTTTGAAGATTGCAAGTTTTCTGGGAATTGGAGGATCGGGACGTCTTCTGCTTAGGAGACATGAGCGGGCTGGTAAGAAAAAAGCTCTGCAGAGGGGTGGCCAGACTGAAGCGAGCCGTTGGCAGCACGGAGCTCCGGGGGATTGCTTGCTTAAGCCTCCATAGCGTGACCAGGCTCCCCATAAATCCATTTTTTTAAAGGCCTTTTGGTCTTCCCAACATAGAATTTCCCTCAGGAGCATCGATTGAGGTATATAATACCTGTGGTTGCTACCTGTGGGTATTTAATACCTGTGGTAGTTAAGTTTATGTACGGATCCATTTTGAAGGTTGAGAGCTTTTATTTTCATATATCCAACCACATTGACTGCAGTGGCCGCACTGAAACATACCTTTGGGTCTTGTTATATTTCGAGTGGTTGCAGGGGAACGCACTGACTCACAACCAGAGAGTCTCTCAGAGAACCCAACTTTTTGTATGTAATCTGGGGTCTGGGACCAATGTGTTTAAATATTGGGGTCCATTGTCAGGATATTTCAATGTTTTTGCAATATTGTTTGTATGTTTTGATGATGCTGATTGAACCAGGTAATTATGGGTAATCTCTGGTCCCCCCAGGTAAGTGTCTATCAAGGAGCTTGGGATGTGCACTTAGGGCATGCAGGATGGTTTTCCCAGCCGTTTCTTTTCTTTTTTATTTCTTTTTCCCAAACAAAATGTTTAAATAGTTTTTCAAAGGAAAACATTATAGGTATCATGATAAATAACAGTAATAAAACCACAACAATAAAGTACAAGAAAACAAAAAAACAAAAATAGCCATACAACATAAAAAAAGAGAAGAAGAGCACAAAACAGACATTGTATAACATTGAGTGCACTGTATCATTATATAAATTGTGTCCATTGATGTTTACAAAACAATATATACAAACAGGGGTATTTTAACAAATTATTCAAAAATTGTAAAACTCTTTTATAGAAATCAGATGTGTGCAACCAACTCCCTTAACAAAAAGAAAAAAAATTTTGCTTAACAATATGCATAGCTTCTTCCAACTGATATCTATAAAAAATATTTTAAGCTGAGATAGTAGGCTTGTTGCATAAATGGATAATTCAAACCATACAAAGAAAAATAGTCAGAAAGAAAGAAAAAGAAGGAATAAAGAGGAAAAAACATGAAAAGGTGAATAAAGAGATGGGTTTGGTAATATTCCAATGTATTGGTGACTCTGTAATTACTACTTTCACAAAGAGTTGGGTGTGTTCAGGGGCCATCCCCTATCAAATAATCCAGGATGGGTGGAGACCTACTGTTCCCATGGAGCCCAGATAATGTCAAACTTATCCAATTGGTCATACAGCCTAGCCATAAGACGTTCCATGAGTTGAATATCCCTAATACTATTAAGAAGGGCAGACCCTGTAGAGAGGGAGTCAGACTTCCAATACTTAAAAAAAAACATCTGGCTGCTGTTAAAATATGTGCCATTAACCGTTTATAGGGTCTATTTAATTCACAAACAGGGAGCTCTAGTAAATGGGTTATTATATTCATATGAATTGGTTTTTCAAACATATCCGCCAACAAGTCGTTAACCTTTCTCCAATAGGAGGTAATACGTGGGCAAAACCAAAAAATATGGTGTAGGGTACTGTAACAGCTGGCTAAAGAAATTACATGGTTTGCCCAGATACAGGTTTATATGCAGGGAACTTTTCTGTTTAGCAGACAATTTTCCTTTTGACCTGAAGGTGGGGTTGAATGACAATGAGGTGGGGGGTTCAGGTGGGGGAGCTAAATAGGCCTGGGTATGATCAGGTGTAACTGTCTCAGCTGAAATGCATCCTGAAATTAGGCTGGGGATATAAACTCCTGTTGATATTATTCCTGTGGCACTGACTTGGCAGGTGAGCTGGGAAGAGGTCTAGGGTGAACTGTGAGTAAAGACACAGACTTTGTTGGAAAAGCTGTATGGCTAGGGCCTTAAAGTCCTGCACAGCACTAGGTTGGGCTGGATTGTTAGTAAAGGGATCTAACAGTGAGTTAGAGGCCAAGTGGCCAGGGTTTTTTTTTGCTGTTTGTTCTATTTTGCCTGTTTTTGTGTGTAAATACTATTAGTGAATATAATCCCTTGTTGCATGGGGTTGGGGAAACACAAGGTCCTTTGTTAGAGACTGGAGCCTTCTCGTACATGGGTGGACTATTTGGCCATAGTGAAACAGCAGGCTCACTGACGAGCCATGAGGCGTGTTGTACTATCTGGAATTTCCAGGGTATAAAGAAAGGATGTAAGGAGTAGTGTTGGTCGAATAGGTCGCTATTCAACTCGACCGCTATTCGGCCGAATAATGCATAATTATTCGGGTTGTCGAATGCCAAATTCGAATCCCATTAAAGTCAATGGGGGAAAAATTCGGGTTGTTATTCGGGTCGGTGGAGTGCTTCTACAGCCTATAAATACATTTAAAAAGACATGTCATGACTCTCCCATCTCTGCACAACACTGTACAAGTAAAAATAAAATAAGAATGCACGTCAATTCTTGAACCATTCAGATATTCTACTTGGTACATCACTAATATTTCTGACTCATAATCCATAGTTTTATTTATGGACTCCAATAGCTGATTTTTTTTTCTCTTTTTCTTGTTTAAAATGGTATAAGTGTTTCTCCCTCCCCCCCTTTTGTGTCATGTTACCCTACTGGTTTTGCTTGTTTACTTGTCTCTGTATATTTGAAAAATTTAATAAAAACATTTTGAAAAAAATAAATAAATAAATAAATATCTGTATTGTATTTTTACAGAAACACAGTATGTTTTCTGTTTATTTTGATAGGTAGCAAGTGGTATCGGAAAAAAATCTCTGTATTTTATTACAGAAATACAGAACATTTTCTGTTTATTTTAATAGGTAGCGAGAAGGATCAGAATTAATTCTCTGTAATTTTTTTCAGAAATTTTTCTGTTTATTTTGATAGGTAGCAAGTGTTATCAGAATTATTTCTCTGTATTTTTTTTACAGAAATACAGAATTTTTTCTGTTTAATTTGACAGGTAGCAAGTGTTATCAGAAATAATTCTCTGTATTTTATTACAATTCTCTGTATTTTATTACAGAAATACAGAAAATTTTCTGTTTATTTTAATAGGTAGCGAGAAGGATCAGAAATATTTCTCTGTATTTTTTTTTAAAGAAATACAGAAATTTTTCTGTTTATTTTGCTAGGTAGCAAGCATTATCAGAAATAATTCTCTGTCTTTCATTCAAGAAATACAGAAAAGTTTCTGTTTATTTTATTAGGTAGCGAGAAGGATCAGAATTCATTCTCTGTATTCTTTTTACAGAAATACAGAAATGTTTCTGTTTATTTTGATACGTAGCAAGTGTTAGCAGAATTAATTCTCTGTATTTTTTTTACAGAAATACAGATTTTTTTTCCGTTTAATTTGATTGGTAACAAGTGTTATCAGAAATAATTCTCTATTTTATTACAGAAATACAGAAAATTTTCTGTTTATTTTAAAAGGTAGCAAGAAGGATCAGAATTAATTCTCTGTATTTTTTTACAGAAATACAGAAATGCCAGACACTAATGTCGTCCATACTCCGTCTCAGAGCCCACCGCCTCCTCCTCCTGCTGTAAGTGATGCTGCTACCTGCCCAGTACCTGACTTTAAATGCCAGACACTAATGCCGTCCATACTCCGTCTCAGAGCCCACCTCCTCCTCCTCCTCCTCCTGCTGTAAATGAAGCTGCCACCTGCCCAGTACCTGACTTTAGATGCCAGAAACGAATGCCGTCCACACTTCGTCTCAGACCCCACCGCCTCCTCCTGCTGTAAATGATGCTGCCACCTGCCCAGTACCTGACTTTAGATGCCAGAAACGAATGCCATCCACTCTTCATCTCAGAGCCCACCGACTCCTCCTCCTGCTGTAAATGATGCTGCTACCTGCCTGGTACCTGACATTAAATGCCAGACACTAATGCCGTCCATACTCCGTCTCAGAGCCCACCGCCTCCTCCTCCTGCTGTAAATGAAGCTGCCACCTGCCCAGTACCTGTGTAAATGATGCTGCTACCTGCCCAGTACCTGACTTTAAATGCCAGACACTAATGCCGTCCATACTTCGTCTCAGAGCCCACCGCCTCCTCCTCCGGATCTGGCATCGGATGCGTTTAGGTAGGCACCTGTGTAAAGAGCTGAAATCAGTTAACTCTTTCTAAACCTGAAAATAATAAGTCACTTAAAAATTTGCTTATTTCACAGCTATAATAAAGGTTTAAAACATTTGATATGTATGCCATTAGAAAGAATGCTTTTTTAGGGGAACAGTGACTTTTAATGCAAGTCCGCCAGTGTAAAACCCCCGGGGATGCGCGGCTCCAGCAGCGAGATCATTTCTGTTACTAACTTCCGCGCAAATACGCCAGCGCCTGAAATTTAGTTGGTGAATTAAGCGAAGGCTTCTGATTTTGGATCGCGAATACGAGCCTCCGATTTTGCTTGGTGAATCAGGGCCAAGGACTCACTGGCAAACCAAGATGCCTCTGTGAACCCACACTGCTCCTGTGCTGAGTCTGTGGCTGCCTATCACCAAACACCCTGTCAGCTGAGCCTGCCTCAGTTGAAGCCAACAAACTGCAGATGTAAACCCCCAGTACTGCCACACTGATAGGTACCATTGCCTTTGCCTAATTTTTCAGCTAAGTATTGTAAGATTGAGGGTTGGCATTCATGTCATCCACTTCATGATGCAAACTAGCAATATTGTTTACCTTACTGACGCTTCCGGCACTACAGACCACAGCAACATTGCTGGCATATAAAACATCTTGATCTGGCCCTTCCACGTTTAATCACAAATTTAATATATTTGCATTACACACTTCAGGTTGGCATTGACGATGCACTACACCCAGCTCTAGATGACAGTTACCAATGCCGTCCACGCTCCGTCCCAGGGTCCACCACGTTCTCCTCCTGCTGTTGCTGCTGCCGCCTGCCCAGTACTCAATTCACAAAAATTGTATTACACACTTCTGGGTGTCATTGATGATGCACTACAACCGGCTCCAGATGCCAGTTACCAATGCGGTCCCCACTCCATCTCAGGGCCCACCGCCTCCTCCTGCTGTTGCTGCTGCCACTTGCCTAGTACTCCATTCACTAAAATTTTACACTTCTGGGTGACAATGATGATGCACTACAACCAGCTCTAGATGCCAGTTACCAATGCCGTCCATGCTCTGTCTCACGGCCCACCACCTCCTCCTCCTGCTGTTGCTGCTGCCACCTGTCAAGTACTCCATTCTCAAAAATTGTATTACACACTTCTGGGTGACATTGATAATGCACTACACCCAGCTCTCGATGCCAGTTACCAATGTCGTACCCAATCTGTCTCAGGGCCCACCGCCTCCTCCTGCTGTTGCTACTGCTTCCTGCCCTGTACTCTATTCACAAAAATTGTATTACACACTTCTTAATGAAATTGATGGTGCACTACACCCAGCTCTAGATGCAAGTCTCAGGGACCCACCACCACGTCCTGCTGTTGCTGCTGCCGCCTGTGCGTTACTCCATTCACAAAAATTGTATTACACACTTCTGGGTGACATTGATGATGCACTACACACAGCTCTAGATGCTAGTTACCAATGCCGTCCCCACTCTGTCTCAGGGCCCACCGCCTCCTCCTCCTGCTATTGCTGCTGCCGCCTGCCAAGTACTCCATTCACAAAAATTGTATTACACTTTTCTAGGTGACAATAATGATGCACTACACCCAGCTCTAGATGACAATTACCAATGCCGTCCCCACTCTGTCTCAGGGCCCACCGCCTCCTCCTCCTGCTATTGCTGCTGCCACCTGCCCAGTACTCCATTCACAAAAATTATATTACACACTTCTGGGTGACATTGATGATGCACTACACCCAGATCTAGATTCCAGTTACCAATGCGGTCCTCACTCCGTCTCAGGGCCCACCGCCTTCTCTTCCTGCTGTTGCTGATGCCGGCTGCCCAGTACTCCATTCACAAAAATTGTATTACACACTTCTGGGTGACATTGATGATGCACTACACCCAGCTCTAGATCCAGTTCCCAATGCGATCCTCACTCTGTCTCAGGGCCCGCCTCCTCTGCCTGCTGTTTCTGCTGCCGCCTGCCCAAAACTCCATTCACAAAAATTGTATTACACACTTCTGGGTGACATTGATGATGCACTAAAATAGCAACGTGTTTAAAATACTCAACGTGGGTTGAGTTCACCCTTTCTCAATGTCCCAATGTTTATGCTGCCTTCTGGCAAAAATCCTTTTTGCCTGCTGTCACTTTGCCTGCCATTTTCTGGAAAACCACAAGGTTTTTTGGTACGTTTGTATTATTTTTTTCTAGTTGCCACTGTTCTCCTACACTTACCTAGCAAATTTGGTGGTTCTAACATGTACAGGGGCTTTGCTTTTTTTTGTTTCAATCAGTTTTATTAGGTTTTCAGAGAAAAAAAAAAATAACACAAACATAACAAAAGAACCAGGTATACAACACATACATCATGTCAAACATAACATTGTAGGCTTCGAATTATCAGACAATATAGTACCAGGAAGCTGCATATACCCCAAAAAAAAATGACAAAAAACATAACAGTTCTAAAGGGATCCCATAGCACATATTAAACCTGTATAAATACAGCTACATATCTGCTAGCAGAAGCGTATGGCATAGGGTGCAAACCAATATTCTTAAACAACAGATAAAATAAAAACAAAGACAGACACAAATAACA
The DNA here is from genome assembly GCF_032062135.1 of Pyxicephalus adspersus. NCBI lineage: Eukaryota > Metazoa > Chordata > Amphibia > Anura > Pyxicephalidae > Pyxicephalus > Pyxicephalus adspersus. Next base: position 64,970,268 of record NC_092871.1, on the reverse strand, counting down.
AAGCAGCCCAGGGGGAAGGGGGGGAATGCCGATCGATACACAAATAAAAGAGATATATATTACCCTCAATACCGGGGATGTATTCCAACCTGTAAGCCTGGAAACTAATTAAAATATGTATGGAATCGGGGAGAGTCTTTAAACCAGTCCTAAATGGACCAGGTAATTCTAAATTGTTCCATTCTATCATCATCCTCCACGACCAACATCTCCATATGGTGGATTTTTTCAAGTTCGGAGACCCAAGTGGCTATAGAAGGAGCAGCAGATTGTTTCCACAATCTCGGAATAGTGGACCTTGCTGCCGTAAGAAAATGACGTAGGACCCCACCTTTGATGGTTTTGAGCGAACCCGGAACCATGGATAAAAGAGCTTTATTGGGAGTATTGGTTATGGTGGACCCAGTGCTTTCGTTATACACCTGAATAATCGTATCCCAAAATCGATATATAAGCGGACAATCCCACCATATATGAAGCATTGTCCCCTTTTGTAAGTGGCATCGCCAACAACGATCAGATTGTGTAGGGGAGATTCTATGGAGATCAGGGCACAGGGCACAGGGCAATAGGGCACAGGGCACAGGGCAATAATACCACCTGGATAGAATTTTGTAATTAACCTCTTGAGCTCCACAGGTTAAGGCCAACTTATGCGTTAGGGTAAATGATTTTTCCCAGTCATCCGCAGTTATGAGTCCAGACATTTCCCTCTCCCAATATCTAGTGTATATAGGTGCAAAGGGCTCAGAGTCCTGGGCAATTAGCTCATACAACCTGGACACAACATGAGAGGGGCGGTCAGGCGAGCTAACCAACTGCTCAAAAGCCGTTAAACTTCTATATAGGAATGATAAGTCAGTAAATGAAGCTACAAATGATATCAGTTGCCTGTATGAAAGCCAAGAAAGCAACTTGCTTCTGTTTGGGAGATCCAGGGAGGCCAGTGGGGGAACCCGTCCATTATGTAATATACTCTTAAGATGACGGCTGTCCGAAGCGGACCACGATAAAAATGAGGAGGTTCGCATTGCCGGAGGGAACGCTGGATTATCAAATAGCAGTGTCATGGGTCCTGGATTCGTCGACAATTTGCCCACTCTGAGGAGGATATCCCAATTATGTAATAAATCTAATGTAAGTGGGAGTAGACGGTGGGCCGGTTGTAACAACGACCGGTCCACCCATGGCAGGGACCGGAGGCTAACTGGAGATAGGCAATCTTCCAGCTGTACCCATTCCTTCAGCTCCCTGTTGTGAAACCAGTCTATCAAACGCACTAAAACGGATGCCCTGTAATAGGAAATAACATCCGGGGCCCCCGCACCTCCTCTACTTTTGGCCTTGGACAGGGTACTAAATGCCAATCTAGAGCGTTTGTGTTGCCATAAAAATTTTAAAAATAACCTATAAATTTTACAAAGATATGCGGTTGGCAAGAATATGGGGACCGATTGAAAAAGATATAACAATCTGGGGATTATATCCATCTTAAGAGTGTTTATATGGGCGAACCAGGAGAGAGGCAAGTAATCATATTTCTGAAGGTCAGATTGAAGTTTACTGTACATCGAGGAATAATTAAGGGAGAACAATTTGGATGGATCCGATGGGACCATTATACCCAGATATTTAATGGCATCAGAGCAAATCCGGAAAGGCGCATTAGAACACGCAGCTGACATTTGAGTAGAGTCCAAGGTAACATTAAGAATTTCAGATTTGGAATATTTGACCTTGAAATTACTGTGTGTACCAAATTCATCAAGTTCCTTCGGAATGGAAGGTATCGTGATATGAGGGGATGTTATATATATCAAGAGGTCATCTGCGTATAAAGAAATTTTATATTGTGTGTCACCCACCTGGATCCCTTTTACATCTGGATTGTGGCGCAAGGCCACAGCCAAATGTTCCATAATTAAGGCATAAAGTAAAGGAGAGGGCACCCCTGCCTCGTGCCATTCTTGATCTGAAAAGAATCGGAGAGAGTGCCATTAACCCGCACCCGAGCTCTGGGTGAAGAGTACAATGCTGCAATTCTAGACACCATGCAGGGGCCCAGGCCCACCTGACATAACACCGAGTACATAAACTGCCAACTAACCCTGTCAAAGGCTTTTTCAGCGTCTATTGACAGTAAACACGCAGGGGTGCCTGAAGATTTAGCAAACTGGGTCAGCAGGAGAGTCTTAATAGTATTATCCCTGGCTTCCCTTCCATAAATAAACCCTGTTTGATCCTTATGGATCAATGACGGCATATGTGAGGACAACCTGTTGGCAATCAACTTGGAAAAAATTTTTGCATCCACATTAATCAATGATATAGGTCTATAATTAGAGCAGACCGTATGATCCTTGCCAGGCTTGGGAAGAACTGTAATATGCGCTTCCAAACTTTGTGAGGGGAACGACGTATCGGCAGAAATGGAAGAAAACACTTTGGTCATGAAGGGGACAAGATTAGAAGCGTGGATCTTATAGAACCATGGAGTGAATCCATCTGGACCCGGGCTTTTTCCGGTCGGGGTGGCCTGCAGGGCAGCAGATACCTCCTCCTCCGTAAACTGGGATTCCAATTGAGAAAGCACCTCAGAATTTAAAGTTGGAAGGGCTGTTTTAGTTAAGTATTCCTGTAGAGAGGAAGGGGTAGTGTCACGAATGACAGGGAGGGGAGGGTAACAGGAAGGTGTATAAACTACTAGGCCTCAAATACCTAGGGAAAAGGGAATGGTCACCCCTTGCAAAACCCTAATCCAGCCCTGACTCCTAACCATATGAGCATCCCCTGAAGGTAATCTTTTTAAGCCTAGTGCCGTGTTGTATTAGAACCCCTCAAACTACCGCTTTCATAGCCTCCCATTGCATAGGAAGGGGAGTGGGGTCCAAGGCGTGATCTCTAATAAAATTGGTTATCGCATCGAGGGCCGCTTTTGCACAGAGAGAGTCTTTAAACAACGAGTCATTACATCTCCATGTCCATGCTCTAGGGCCCATATGGGGAATCTGAAATGAGAGGGACACTGAAGAGTGGTCGGACCAGGGGCAGGACTCTATAGAAATACTGAGGGGCACCAATCAAGTATGGAATGGCTCGCCAGGATATAGTCTGCGAGAATACATTGTGTGGGTGGGAGAAAAAGGTATAGTCTTTGGAAGTGGGGTGCAGAATGTGCCACATATCCATTATTCTAAAATTGTGCAATTTAGAGCGAAAGGAGTTCAATTTGGAAAATGAGATCGGGGTTTTCCCTGATGACGTATCCATGCGGGGATCCAAAACACAATTAAAGTCCCCACCCACAATTATAGATCCCTCGGCAAACCCTTTCAGTAACTCCAAATAATGAGAAAGGGACATTGTGGGTTGGTGATTGGGAGCATAAAAAGAAGGAAATGTAAATTTCTTATCCCAGAGAGAAATTTTTAAAAACAAATACCTGCCCTGAGAATCAGAGCGAGAATCTAGTATCTGTACTGGTAACGATTTATGCTATAAAAACTATATACTTTTTTTATGCTAAAAAAAGCTATAAAAACTCCCTTAGTTCTAGATTCAGGATTGGAGCTATGGTACCACAGGGCATAATAGCGATTGCGGAGAGAGGGAAGTCTAGTGGAATGAAAGTGGGTCTCCTGGAGGAGTAAGATATTCACCCGTGCTTTGTGTTGAGCATATAACAATTGAGAGCGTTTGTTCGGGCCGTTTAGACCCGGGGAAGGCAAACAAGCAATCAGAAACAAACATGTGTATCCCGCCTGGGGGAACCCGCAAGACCATAAATAATGTATAAAATAGGAGAAAATTCTTAGCATTTGCCGAATATACTAAACAATTAGAAACAACATCCCAGGTCCCATAATAGGGCCAACTAGGGAGGCCAGAGCAGTATAGCTCGTGCGCCCCCCAGTGGGCCCCAAACATAATCAACCATAGGATCCAGAGGGCATTCAAGAATAGCAATCTGACAACTAGCAGAATCTGCAGCAATAAACACTAGAGAAATAACGCTCAACATAACTACCAGTATGGAGGAGTCCCACCGTGGAGGAAAGACGTCTTGCACAGGACCGGGTGTAGTCTGATTATGCTAGGCAGCATAGGCAAGGCTCCAATAGCTCAAATGCCCTCTAGAAGCCTTACTGCATATCAACCACAATTAAAAAAATAAATAAATAAAAAATAAAAATCTAGAGGACCATAAATAAAAATAACATTAACATATAGTAAGCAGCGCACTGGGTTCCTGTCCAAAGTAATTTGGTGAAACTGGATGCTATATCCCATGTCCCATGAACTGGGTTAACTGGAGAGGCAAGAGCAATATAGCCTGTGCACCCCCCCAGTGGGCCCAAAACATAATGAAACACAGATTAACAGCAGGAAAAGCATCAGTAAACACATAAAGATCGCTGAACATAGCTACCAGTTCATGGAAAGTCCCATCGTCAAGGAGAAAATTCCCAGACAAAGGCGGGCCGTGTACTCAGCCAGGCACAATAAGAAATAAAACAAGTTGAGGTCAAGGGTAATCTGGTAGTTGTTGATAGCCTAATAACACACAGAGAAAAGAAAAAAATAAATAACTAAATAAAAATTTTAGGATGGTAGGAAGAAGTTCCTAGGACGATGCTAAAGATGTCCCGAGATCCAATAAAAATTTTTGGCAGAACCGAAGCAACTGGTTAGGTCGTAGAAGAAGGAGGAGGCGAAGAATGCCCCACGGAGGTGCTTGGTGGACTGTCAGACGGAAGTCGTTGAGGAGCTTGTAGTGGTGTAGGTTTTCTGCCGAGGAGTGAAGTCGCTGTAGGCCATTCAGGTAATAGAATATCAGGAAGATGCAGGTCCCGTACAATGTGAGGCAGGTCTGATGGTTCACGTAGAACAAGGGTCCTACCGCCCGACCTGATAATGAGATGGAAGGGAAATCCCCATCTATATGGGATGTTCCGTTCACGAAGGATTGTTAAGAGTGGTTTAAGAGCCCTGCGGAGATCCAAAGTATGTTTAGAGAGGTCAGGCAGCAGTTGTATCTGTGCCCCAGCGTATTCAATATTTGTAGATTCTCTAGCTTTTTGCATGATATCTTCCTTGGTTCTGAAAAAATGAATCCGACAGATAACATCTCTAGGGCGTTGCGGATTTGTATTGCGTGGGCCCAGGGTTCTATGTATCCGGTCAATCTCTATATCGACATCAGATGGGACAGCAAGGAGCTTAGCAAATATAGAGTAGGCTGCTGTGGACAATTCTGAATTCGGAATAGTTTCAGGTAAACCCCGTATGCGGATGTTATTCCGCCTGTTGTGGTTTTCAGCGTCGTCATGCAGCAGATAAAACATATTATTTGGGCCTCGTGGCGTTCCAGAACAGCCGCATGGGATACTACTTGTGAAGAAAGATCAGCACATTGGGTTTGTAGATCTGTGGTGGCACTGGCAACTTGTTGTACGGATTCGCGCAAGGCGTTAAACTCTGCCTTGCAGCTCGCTTCCAAGCGCCCTATACTGTGCTCTAAGTCCTGCCTGGTAGGTAAGGCGCAGAGATGGGCCTTCCAGTCCCACTCCTCGGTGTCCAAAGTTGCTGGGCTATGGCCTGAAGATGCCGCTAAAGAAGGTGACGTACAGGGGCTAAAAATGGGGGATTCAGGCTGTACCTCTGATGGTGGGGTGGTGGAATCATCCGCTCCCTGCGCTGCTGGATCCTGCTGTGGACTGGCCCTCTGATGCGTGCTCCGCGCCGATGGTGCCTGCCTGTCGTTTGCCACAAAAAATCGAGCCCCCGACTTAGGGGCCTTGACGCGATCCTCGCGGCCTGCCGCGGGGAAGAGGCTGATGATGCCTCCGGAGGAGGAATCACCCCCTCCGGGGCGTCCCTTCTGTGTCCCCTTAGCCTTGGGACCCATGCTGTTTAAAAAAAAAAGGCGCTGCTGCGCTTACACTAATAAATTCCCCCAGGCAGAACACAGAGCTCGGGCTGCAAGCGTCCCTACTCCGCCGCCATCAGGACACACCCCCCCAGGGGCTTTGCTTTTAATGTTTAGTCGGACCATTGACTTTAATGAAATTTGCAAAACCGATTCGCCAAAACTTCATGAACCCACCGGAAGTTCGTGGAAATTTTCGCTATTGATGGGGCTTTTATTGATAAGTGTGAGAAGAATCTAATGCGACTATTGTTCAACATTTTTTTATGTGCTGCATGAGTTTATAACAGTAAAATACAATACAAATTAAACAAAAAAATGTGTACATTTTGTGCAGTATAAAAACAGTAAGACTTTTTTCTAGGAGCCTATTATCATGAATAACCCCTATGTAGGCGCTTTGTCAAATCTTAGGAAACAATTGTCAATATCATAAGTTCTTTATTAATTAAATGATTTATGATATCTGATTGAACAGTGGTCTGTTGGTCACAAGCTTAAAGCGGAAGTAAACTCAAAACTCACCCAAAACAATAAAATCATACTTAGCTTCAACCCCACAGAGCAGTCCCGCGTCGACCGTATCCGTCTTTAGGTCTGGCACAAGTGGAGCACCAAGCGCCGCCATCTTCTCCTCTCTTCTTCCTGTTCTTTCTCCTACGTCACCCAATCTCGCACTGTGCAGGCTTGTGATCTGCAATTTTTTTTCCCCTATTGATGAAAGGGCTCCTTCTGCGCATTCCCGAGATGCGCAGGAGCACCCAAGAGCCTCCCAGGATGCGTGACGTAGGTATTACGGGAGGCTCTGCACTCCCATTCATTATTGATTGCCTAGGCCATGGGTCGGCAATTTCCGGCCTTTAGGCCAGACACGGCCTAGCTGCTCCAGCCTAACGCCCACTGGGCGATCCGACCTAATGCCTGCCGGAACTCTCCTCCAGCCGGCCCTCCTCTCCATATGCATTACAGAGGAGAGGGATTTTCATTTCAGGGGGAGTTCCCTCCCCTCCGTATGCATTGCGGAGGAGAGAGATTTCCCTTCAGGGGGCATTCCTGGTGGGGGGCAGAGCCATTAGAGCGGGACTCGAGAAAGTGTCTGGCCTAGTGTGCACCTGCCTTCTCCTGAAATGGCCTACTGGCCAAAAAAGTTTGCTGACCTCTGGCCTAGGCGATTCAGAATTAAGGGGGAGTTGCTGCACACTTTTTTTTTTTTTAAACAGCACTTTTACTTGAAATAAAAGAGTTGTCTGCACTTTTATGTAAAGTGAAAATTCTGAGTTTAGGTACGCTTCTTTAATGTACCTTGGGATAAGTCACTTGGTAAGTGTGATTACCCCCATCGCCCACCAAAACTTCATCACCACTATAATTCTATGGTGCGCTGTCACATAAAAATGTCCCTTTCTTTGAACCCCAATGTACACATTTTTTTGTTTAATTTATAAGGTAGAAAGTTGTTTCTATGTAATTCTGTTGTTCATTTTACTGTTATAAACTCATGCAGCACACAAACATTTAGAACAATAGCAACATTAGATTGTTCTCATATTTGTCAATAAAAGCTCCATCTATAGCGAGATGTTACAGTGAAATTGCAGTTCATAGAGAGTAAGGGGATAGCTATGTGTGACAGGGTAGAGTGATATGATGGGCATAAATTTTAATTAAGGGGGGGGATGGTGTTTCCTACAGGCGCCCATATTTTCAGTTGGCAAGATCCCTCTATTCCAGAGAAAGAAAGTGTCCAGCTATGTGTACCAGGCACCCCGCCAGCCGCCCAGTCCCTCACCGTAGCGTCTGCAGATTTGACTCCAGGCGGTAGTGAGTGTTACTGGGTGTCTCCCCCTAAGCAGGGTTCCTTAGGACGGGGTATCCACAGCACAACCACCAGTCTGAAAGCATCCTTAAATATAAATTTGCCCCCTCACTACAGAGCATAGATAATTGGCAGTACCCTAATGCTCAATGCCATGGAGGTGGCCCCCAGGGGATCCCTAATATGCAAACTCCATTTGGGGACCCTGGTTTTGAAATAGCCAATCACTACAACTTTTATTTTATATAGAAGGGTAGATAACCCTTTGTTTTCTTTTTCTAATTTTTTTTAAAACACAAAAAGGCAAAGCCCCTCCCATTCTAGCATTGGTGCCTCAGCGGTAAAGACTAAATGTGAGCTCAGAGCCTCCTGGGATATGCACGTCATAAAGCCCAGGAGGCTCCGAGAACAGGCATGCACAGGAGGGACTTTTCTGTCATTGAAAAAAGAAAGATGGAGAACCCACACATGTGCAATGAGATCAGCATGTTTTTTTTTTTTCTTGACAAATACAGCGGCATACGTCACTGATCTGTGCAAGTAAGGGTATCATCTTTTTATTTTTACTTTAGGCCCACTTTAATGAGAAAAGATCACTGATTCATATTAGGATTTTATGTTTGCGACCCTGTTTCTGGCAACTTGGTATGTTTAGGGAGCTGAAATTAGGTTTAATAGCAGATCTCGGGGTCCTGAAAATTTCAAGTTTATACAACAATCGATGTGGGAGATATGAAGGTTTATACATTGGGGGTAATGACAGCAGCATGGATACAGATCTCATGCAGATACTGCCTTTATAGGAAGGGTAGGATTATTTCACAGTACAAGGTGGGGGGGGGGGTTGCGGGGAGCAGCACAGCTGATCTCTGAGGTCTATAGAACACTGGGAGCTCACATCGAAGCAGAATCTCATAGAAAAAGATAGGAGATGCGCGCGCAGACAGAGCAGAAACAGCTGATCGTGACGTCATTGTTAATGCCCAATAGGCTGATAGTACGCATTCCTAAAGTAGTATTATCTCATAGGACACCAGGATAGCCTTTACAGCCACGCAGCTTTACGTTTTACGTCACTCCATAAGTTCCGCCTATTGTGTAAGCTCCAACCCTTCTATAAACAATTCCATTCTAGATGCCACCCTCCTGAAACTCCGCAGAGAGGAAAATCCGGTGACTTCTATGCACGTATCACGTCCCTCCGCCTCTTCTATAAATCCCCGCACCATCTAAACAATGCCATTTCTAGCGTCAGCTGCCATGTCAGGACCTAATGGTGATCCGCAGGTGGTTTTGGGCGAGGTGTCCGGGGAGGAAGGTGATATCTCTTCATTATTCTTCTCCTATCTGACCTCAGCTACCCTATTTTCTACGAATTCTATCATTTTTTTCCTTAAAGCAGACCTATCACCAACATACTTGTTTTACAGAAAAGACAAGGCTTTTATGTAGAGTAAAACTTATTTTCTTTAAACTCTTTTTGTGATAAAGACTGAATGGGAGTACAGAGCCGCCTCGGATACTCACCTCACACGTTCCAGAAGGCTCCTGGTTGCTCCTTTTGTGCATGTCTGATCTTGGGCATGTGCAGAAGAGATTTTTTCCTGCAATGGGCAAAAAATGTTCACACTTGCAGTTACATTGGCACTTTTTCTTTCTCATTTGAAGCAGGCTACCTCATCCTAACTTGTGCCTGCGTAGAGTGTGAGTTCAGGTGATATAGCCAGAAAAAGAAAGAAGACGGGAAATTGTGGTAGTGATATGATGGGCAAAAAATTTGAATTAAGGGGAGGAGATGGTTTTTCTTACTGGCTCCCATATTTTCAGTTGGCAACATCCCTCTGTTCCAGAAAAAGAAAGTGGCCAGCTATGTTTAACAGGCACCCCGCCAGCCGCCCAGTCCCTCGCACCGCATCGTCTGCAGATTTGACGCCAGGTGGCAATGAGTGGTACTGAGCGTCTCCCCCTAAGCAGGGTTCCTTAGGAAGAGGTAACCACAGCGCCACCTCACTGCCAGTCTGAAAGCATCCTAAATATAAATTTGCCCGCCCACTACAGAGCATAGATAATTGGCAGTAAGCTAATGCTCAATTCCATGGAAGTGGCCCCCAGGGGTCCCTAATATGCAGACTCCATTTGGGGACCCTGGTCTTAAAATGGCCAATCACTACAATTTTTATTATATATAGAAGGGTAGATAACCCTTTGTTTTGTTTTTCTTTTTCTAATTTTCTTTAAAACACAAAAAGGCAAAGCCCCTCCCATTCTGTCATTGGTGCCACAGCTGTAAAGACTGTGGGTGCAGAGCCTCCTGGGATACGTAAGTCATGAATCCCAAGAGGCTCCGGGAACAGGCATGCACAGGAGGGACTTTTCTGTCATTGAAAAAAGAAAGCTGGAGAACACACACATGTGTTTCTGGCAACTTGTTATGTTTAGGGGGCTGAAATTAGGTTTAATAGCAGATCTCTGTGTCCTCTCTGTACCCTGAAAATTTCAAGTTCATACAACAAACAGTGTGGAGAGCAAGATGGAGAACCCACACATGTGCAATGAGATCGGCATATGTTTTTTTTTTTTTTTTCTTGACAAATACAGCGGCATACGTCACTGATCTTTGCAAGTAAGGGTATCATCTTTTTATTTTTACTTTAGGCCCACTTTAATGAGAAAAGATCACTGATTCTTATTAGGATTTTATGTTTGAGACCCTGTTTCTGGCAACTTGTTATGGTTAGGGGGCTGAAATTAGGTTTAATAGCAGATCTCGGGGTCCTGAAAACTTCAAGTTTATACAACAAACGATGTGGTAGATATGAAGGTTTATACATTGGGGGTAATGACAGCAGCATGGACACAGATCTCATGCAGGTGCTGCTGGTATAGGAAGGGTATGATTATTTCACAGTACAAGGTGGGGGAGAGGGGGTGCGGGGAGCAGCACAGCTGATCTCTGAGGTCTATAGAACACTGGGAGCTCACACTGAAGCAGAATCTCATAGAAAAAGATAGATGGGCATGTGCAGAAGAGTTTTTTTCCTGCAATGGGCAAAAAATGCCTACACGTGCACAGTGACATCGGCACTTTTCCTTTCCTATTTATCGCAGGCTACCTCATCCTATCATGTGCCTGCGTAGTGCGAGTACATCTCTGGAGGAACAGGGGGCTTTGTGGAAGTAACCGTGATGTTTTTTTTTTTAGTTCTGCTTTTACATAAAGGCAGTCATGGTCGACCTTTTTATTTCCTGAAGTGTTAATTGCTTTGCTGTCATTCTAACCTAACCGTTTTAATTACCGTTTTAATGCTCAAAACAAGCATGCACATCATGTTGAAAAAACTTGGCCAATAGTAAACCCTGGATGTTTCAAGAAACTGAGCTCCTCAACTGTGTTGGTTCAGCTTTCATTTCTTTCCAGTTCTCGCCAATCCCAACCAGCACTGCCATCTTCTTTATTTAGGGTTTTTCCCATGTCACCCAGACTTACACTGCACAGGTGTGAGATCAGGTGACGCCTTTACATGCCCGATCAAAGACATGCCGGAGGAGCAGCCTGCAGCCTCCTGAAATATGCAATGAATCTATCCCTGGAGGCTGTAGGTTTCCTCTTCAGTCTTTACCTCCACAGCAGGGTGGAAACAAAATGTAAGAAAAAAAATTTGTTGGAGCCACACTTTTATAATATCTTAAAAATGTGGTCATAGGTAATTTTTTGTTTTTATTTAAAGATTTTAGACCTGTGTAAATTTTTCATATGTGTAGTAGAAAAAAGTTTTGCTGGAATAATATTTTTACTGGTATTATACTGGATTTAGAGGAGGTGGGAAGCTTTCTATGAGCTTTTGATTAGAGATATGAATTTATTTTAATAAATGGGCAGAATGTGTTACCTATAGTTTACATCAAAATCTAGATTTCAACTTATCAAAACTTGAATAGAAGTGGAATAAAATGCTGATCAATGAGTGCACATTTTCTGTAATTGAGATTGTAGGTGGTTGAAAACCAGAAAACAATCATAAACTGCAGGTGGCAGACTGCACAGACTTTCAATTGTGTAAATTGTGAATGTATGATAATCTTGCACCCTCCTTGTTCCAGTTAACAGTATCTAAAGTGTTTCTGGGAGATTGAATGTATCTGATTAGTTTTCATTATGCTGCCAGAATAAAACCTGCTTGCCTGTAGACAGCATGGAGATATAACTGGGGTATAATTATTTTATTCTTCTAAATTGTTTATTGGTCTGCTGTTATAGTTTAGAAATCCAACATGTCTCTGGGGTTTTGATCAGCTCACTTCATCATGGCTTAGTAATATTAAACTAAAGAAGATCTGTGTGTTTCTGACTAGATCTTTGGATTTATATGGAATGGTAACAATTGGGCAGTGTACACACATGGTAAATTTTTGTCCTGGGAAACAATTTTTAATGTTTTTCCAGCGAAGAAAGAGTGACAGATAAACAATCAAGCGCGGTTTACACAACACAGTTCTATTGAGAGAAGGGGGGGAGGGAGGAAACAGCACACTCCCTGTGCTCTTCTCCATTGACATATTTATTGGTCGTTTGTTCATCGATTCATCAGAACAGATCCATAAATATTGCGGGACGACCGCTGTACACGTCAGATTTTTGCCTGAGACGAGCATAAACGTTTGTATCTAGCTAGGCAGGCATACAGTTTCAACACTTATTGGTTTAGTAGATCAGGATGTTTTCTGTTCCATTATTAGTCCAAGAAAATGAGATGCTCTTCAGTCTGCTTGTTGATATGGTGAGATATATTATTGTACCTCCTAGCTTTTAGAGATGGGAAAGAGACACCTTTTAGCTCAATGTATGTGTGCAAACATAGACCCCCAGCCCCACTCCCATTTAGCATACATGATAAAAATGAAAGAAAGATTACAAAATGCATATGCCAAAAAATTGATTAAACCAACAACTGTTTTTATCAGAACTACATTTCCTTTAACTTAGCATTTCAAAATACTAAATAGAATAAAAGAGGGATAACTGATCAAGAAAAAAGGGCAGAGTTTCCAAAATATTAATGAATGTAATATGAGCACTGCATTCCTCATACTTCAAGCTCTGCAGGTTATAGTTTATCTATAAACTTTGCCCGGTGTTATATGCAGGCCATCTCTAGTTAAACCAGTTATCAGCTGGTTGCAGGCTGCTAAGGATGGTTATGGAAAGGCAATCTGGCCACTAAATTTTTTTTGTTTTTTACTTACTTTGTACGTATTCCCCTCTTTAGTGAACTTTAAGTTTGGGTTTGGCTTACAAATCCCAATATACCTTCCTTGTATGGAGTATGTATGGAGCAGCCAGATGTATGTTTCATTGTTTCCTATATTGCTGGTCCTTGGGAAGAAAAAATGCCCTGGTGTCAATAGTCAAAACAAAAATGCCACTCTTCTAGCCTAATCCCTTACCCTTTGTTTATTCCCTTTTATACCTTATTAGACTATAAGCTATAACCTTCTTTATGCTTACTAAATAAAGACAAATTTTATAAGGCGGCAAAGACTGCAATGACCATGAGTTGTGCATATAGTCTGTCAAAGGCTAGAATTGGGGAGTGTGTAGCAGCAGTGACAGTGTCTGGTGTAGGTTAGAAATGGTGACTATGTGGTAGGAGTGAATGCAGGGAGTGTGGAGCTATGGACACTGGAAAGCAGCAATAAAGCCTCAAAATAACCTGGAGTGGCAGAGAATTGTGGGATGGTGGTAAAGGTAAAGTTTGTGGCGCAGTATGTACACTAGAACCAGGAAATTTGTAGTGGCAGGCACTATAAAAACTATGGTGACATTAAAAATGTGTAGTAATATTTAATTATTAATTTAATTTAATTAATTTAATTTAATTAATTTAATTTAATTTAATTATTCAGAAGGTGTGCAAGTGAGTAGCAAGAACTCTGGGCAAAAGCCATGGCAGCAAATGTGGTGATAATAGGGAATAGTGCAGAGTGGGGAAAAAGCTGGCCATTGTGGAGTGTCAGTAAATAGAGCTGGTGCAGAGCAGCAGTGAGAAGTGAAGGTACAGGAGGGTAGAGTCGAACAGCAGTGGTAGTTTGTACCAGCTGTAAAAGCAGTTTGTGAAGTGCTATGGTGACGTCATATTTTTTTCTTCTTTTAATGAGATCCATTAAATGTAATTTTTTTTTGGAATTCTTTAGATTATGCAGCATTGGACTTTATTTTGGATCAAATTAACTTTTGCCTGGATTACCTAGAGGAAAAGAATGACCTTTTGCATGCACAGCTTCAAGATCTTCTGGAATCCAATCGGCAGACTCGACGTGACTTCCAGCAGCAGATAAGCCTGAGCGGACATGGAGATACCATTCAGGAGGACTCCATTTAAACATGGACTAGAAACATAAATTGACTCCATTTTAACATACATATACTCATAATTCCTGTTTTAAGATTGTATCTTTTCATTTCAAGAACACTCTAAATGGGAGTCATGGCTGTAACAGACCTTTCTTCTGCAGGTCAGCAATACAAACTCCCTGCCTTGTGACGGCTTGTGACTGGACATTGTAGGAAGCAGCAATAGACTGATGAGATCACCCTTCTTTCAGTATGCTCTGCGGTACACTTGACTGGCCCATAGTTCTGCTTCTCCCTCTCAGTCTATTTTGCTGGGGAGAGGATAGGGGGTAAATGTTGCCCTGGACTTAATCAAGTTAGGTAATACTTCCTCACTTTGTACATTACCACAGGTACCCTAACTTAACATTTCAGTTTGTGTAAAGGATAGTGGGAACATTTTTGGTTTAATCAGATCTTACACTTGTTTTTGATTAATGTTTGGATAGTGAATCCAGGAATTACCCCAGTTTTTTGCTATCACATACAGCTTTTATGATACAGGGTACCCTCAATTTTTGTCAAAAAAACAAATTTTACATACCATGAAAAAAATGAAAAAATAACTTGAATGTAATGTTTGTTTAAATTTCTTTGGTTCATACTCTGACATTTTTTTTACAGTAAAACATCTGAGAATAATTTGGCTAAGTGGTTAAGGTAAAAATTATACGCTTATAGCTTTTCCTGGAGTGTTCAGTGTTAGGATAACCTCACCCGATGCTCCAACAATAGTCAGCTATCATATGAACATTCCATCTACCCTGAAAACGTCCTTCCATGACTTTCAAATGTTGGTAAAATGGTTCAACTTGATCATCACTGCACCAAGCTCTCCAAGAGTTTCTGGAAAATTTCTGTGTAATAATTTTCTCATGTCTTTCCAAGAAAGTCCTTGACAATGACAAAAGCATTCTTTTTGACTTCTGATATTGTCCCGATGAAATGTTCATCTTTGATGGGCTGCCGAATCTGTGGACCATCAAACACACCAGCCTTTATTTTTTCAAATGACAGGCTAGGAAATGCCAAAATTAGGCACTTGAAACAGTCTCCCTCAGTTAGCAAAGCTTTAACAAACTGCTTCATCAGACCCAGTTTCATGTGCAGAGGCGGGAATATAATATGCTTTCTATCAACAAGTGGCTCATGTAGAATGTTTAGATCACCTGGTTTCTAGGGCAGATCTTGGAGGCCGATTCCTTTCCACAAAATGCTTCTCACGAGCTTTGCTGTCCCATATGCACAGATAACAGGGATATTTTGAGTATTCATGTTGCTGACCAAGAAGGAAGCACACCATTTTTACGTCAACACAGATGACCCAATTATGTTGGTGATATTGTAACAACTCTATGACTCTCTTTATGTCTGCATATTCTTCACAAAGAGAAACGAGAAAGGCCAAATGGGACTGACCCAAATATTGACCCATTGTGAAGGAGGACACACTTTATGCCCTGCTTTGAGCTATTGATGAATAGTCGCTATTCAGTTGAGTTATAGATTGGAATTCCCAATTCCTCCAATAAACCAGGTATGTTATGGCAATACACAAATCCACTGTCAGTTCTAAAGTACTGCAGAAATGCAATTTTTCAGGTTTGAAAATACGATAGCTTGGTTCCTTTTTCAAGTAAGTTTTTCTCAAGCAGTCTTAATGCTAGGATTTCTGTAGCCTTTGATACTCCCAAATCACTCAAGTCATGCTGATCAAATCTCTAATGAACAGAGTCCTATTCAATTCAATTCAATTCACCTAGTTCACAACCATAATCATGTTCTTCAAGAGAAGGTAGTGTAATGAAAACCGGCACTGGGATTTCATCTGAATGAGGCACTGGGCGTATAGACTAGGATACTCTGTTACAATTTTTTTTTTGGGTATATCGGGATTGTTTAGGCACTTATGACAAGAAACAGCAGAGCCAGACATGATCCGAAAGGAAGGAAATACATGTGTAAGTAGAAAAATAAATTTTGTTTATTCACTATGTAGAAACAACGCACAGCCTCTGACCACACTTGCATGTAAATGAATAGCTTATAGAAATCCAGGCAATCACAATATTATAAGCGGTAGAGAAATAACCTGACGTGATAGAAGAAAACTAACTGTACTTTTGGAATCCACATACCTAATTTGGTGTAAATAGGCTTAAAAATTGAAGTTAACAAAAAATTTGTTCAAAATTGTTCCCCAGTGTAATCCTAAAGTATATCTGTTATGAGAACTCCAATTGTTGATCCCCCTAAAATTGCTTGCTGTCTGGTGGTGAGTAAATGTGACCAG
Organism: Pyxicephalus adspersus; assembly: GCF_032062135.1. Classification (NCBI taxonomy): domain Eukaryota; kingdom Metazoa; phylum Chordata; class Amphibia; order Anura; family Pyxicephalidae; genus Pyxicephalus; species Pyxicephalus adspersus. Next base: position 64,953,839 of record NC_092871.1, on the reverse strand, counting down.
GGCCCAAAGTTTATTAGGAGCTCTGCTTGGTGGTCCGTGACATCCAAAAAGTTGGCGACCACTGGTCGAGATGGCATCTTTAATGTTTTAAGGTGGCCATAAACACATCTGGTGGGGAAGGAGAGACCGCATAGGATGGAGACTATATGTGGCTCTATGCCAAAAAACGGGACGTCTAAAGTGTCCTGAATTTTAGGATGGCCTAAAAGAGCATGGTTAAATAGGGTTTGAGCCTACATACTATACATGATACCATACCCATTGTTAGGTACAAAATTCATAGCTGCTATGCCTTTTGTAACAGCCTTACACACATAAACCAAAAAAATTTTTTCTCACCTTTTCACTGGCTCTCCGAAGCTTGTGCTGCAGGAACTCAATTTTTTTGGTATGTCAGATAGATGGCAGGGCTAAATGGAGGGGAAACCTGTATTAATCAGCTAACAGAACAATCTTTACACCAATCAGGTGACAGACAGACTTAGTTTGGAATAAATATAGAGGCAGAGAAGGTGGACAGGTTGCAATTGGTTGAACCAAATGCCTGAATTTGTACTGCCATTATACCAGCCAGGCAGTAACCCTAGTGAGGCCGTTTGAATCAATGGTACATCAGGATTATGCTCATGTGAGGGGGGGGTGTCATTGGGAGTAAAAATAAGCCCACCTTGTACTGTGAAATAATCGTCCAGCAGCAAGAGAGCTGTGTCTGTGTTCAAGCAGCCATCATTATCCCCATGTATAAAATCCTCATATCTCCTTCACTGATTGTCATAGAAATGTGAAATTATCAGGGGACCCTAAGAGCTGATACTAAACCAAATTTACACGTAACAAGTTGCCAGATTTCAAATCCTAACAACAATCAGGGATATTTTCATATAAGGTGGGGCTTTTTCAATAGCAGGGTCCCCAAATTAAGTTTGCATGGTGGGGGTCACTCTCATGGCAATGAACATTAGGGTACTGCCAATTGTCTCTGTGCTGTGGTGCCCCTTAACCTCTCTAGTGGTATTCTCGAGTGTGGCTTGGGGTTGATTTTCCATACCAAATGCAGTAACCCCGCACCACACTCGGGGTAGAATTGCCAGGGAGTTTACCAAGTCCTACCGGGTTCCTCATTCCAGCGGCATCCTCCAGCAGTGCCTGCAGTGTCCTCCAGTGATGTGCACGGCGTCCTCCAGCAATGCTCGGCATCTGCGGCCCTGACGTGAACGTTGGGGACCGGGGCCAGGGGAAGCATCTGCTAGCGAGTCTGAGCCTGGAGGGCAGGACTGTTAGGCAGGTGAACAGGAAATGTAAAACAATGAGAATTTTTAAATGTGCCGCTTTTACATTTAAAAATCCTCATTAATCATACCGCCAGGGAGGTTGAAGTTCACAAAACTTCAAGGCTACATTCAGGTTAGCAGTGAGGTTGCAATGTGGTTACCCCTTTCTTGGTTTCAATAGTTTTTATTAGGAATTTTAAACAATTTTTACAAAATTATAAACAGGATACAGTACAACACAAATAATAAAAATCATAGCACAATATTCAAGGTATATAAAAAAAAAAACAATCTCGATTTCCACCCCAATTTAACAGAAAAAAAACAATATCAAAGAAATATATTAAAATAATTTTAAAAAAGGAGGGATGGTTATCCCTTTCTTGTGCCATGGAACCCTGGCTCAGCAGAAACGCTCAGTACCTCTCACTGCTGCCTGCAGTCAAATCCGCAGGCGCTGCAGAGCAAGGGACTGAGCTGGAGCTGTTACACATAGATGGACACTTACATTCTTTGAACCCCTAATTTCTCTGGAACAGAGGGACGTTGGCAACTGGAAATGTGGGAACAAATAGGAAACTCCTTATGTCCCCCCTCTGTTCCCCACTAAAATGGTATATCATATCATGATATCATCATATCATGCCTTCCCTGTCACACATAGCTATCCCCTTACACTCTATAAATCCCAACTACTCTATAAGTTACATTGTGGCTAACTCTCCCTAAAATTAGGGTACGCTCTCACGTCTAGCCGCATGGCGAATTTAAACTCCCCCTATAACTGATTTATAAACATCCCACGGAACCATAGGAGAGGAAACACTGCCTACATTGATCCTAAAATAATGGGTAGTATGGGCTATAAGATCAGCCAATATCGGAGAGTATGACAACAGAGAGCCATTAAGACAACAATTATTAGAGGAGGATATAGGAAAAAAGGAATTTCATACCAAAAGAACTGGGTCATGGTCAGACCATGCCACCATTAGGATACGAGAATCAGTCACTTGCAGTAATAAAGTAAATGATACAAACATATGGTCTATGGCGTGAATAAGAGCCATGTGGGTGAGTAAAAAAAGTGAAATCTATCACACCCAAGCTATCCAATAAGAAACAAAAAACAGATATATCTTGTTTAGAGGAGGAAGAATCAGATTTAGATTTTTCCAATTTTGGGTTCAGTACCATATTGGAGTCGCCGCAGAAAATTATAGTTCATTGCAGATCGGTATGTATCATTTCAATTAAATGTGAGAAAAATTGTTTCAAATTGGGGGCATAAAAGGTACAGATTGTCACTTTGTTATCAAGAATAGAGCCTATCAACAAAAGAGTGCATCCTTGCAGATCAGCAATTTGTTTATGGCAAATAAAAGGCGTCCTATTATGTATTGCTATGAGAACCCCACATTTTGTAACTGGAGCGTTTGCCTGATAAAATGTAGAGTAAGAGGCATGTAGATATTTCTTTTCACATGCAGTAGATATGTGGGTCTCCTGTAAACAGGCAATATTAATCTTTTTAGACCTAAAAATGGTGGAACGTTTATGCGGGGAGTTCATACCTTGAACATTCAAGATCAGATTTTTTAGCGCCATCTCACCCTTGCAAAGAGGGAAGGTTGTCTCAGCACATAATTGGTAACAAGACTTAATAGAAAAAACAAAACAGAAAACACGAAATAAAAAGGACAAAATATAATGTAAAAGATGATCAGACATTAATAAAATCACAGAAAAAACATTGAGCACAATGATAGAGAAATAGGATCAAAATAACCATGCAAGAGGAAGCACCATAGTGTATCATCACCTTGGTTCCAAAGAACCAACACAATAAAGGTCAGCAAGGAAAAACCAGGGGGAACAAGTATCACCTCGGGCAGAGGTAGGGCACTGACCAACCCACTGTGGGTAAAGAAATATACTCACTAATTATAAAAGGCAGACATTATATATAAAATTAAAAAAATAAAAGTTCAACGTGAATTCGAAAAATATCCCAAATGAGGCATCCAAAAGTAAAAAATCTGCAACGAATACCTTAAATTGAGGAAAAAAGAAAAAAAAACAAAAATCAAAAATATAGACCATTTCCAGGATCAAAGCATCAGCAAAAAGTAGCTGAGCCGGGTTGGAGAATAAAATAGTAAAGACTCAACCATCAGCCACTTTGCGAAAGGATTGGGATTGTAACTGTCCCAGAGCCTGGGAGCGAGATAGTTCCTGAGAGTTGATTTACCTTGTAGGAACATCCAGGTGAGCTGAAGTCGACAGCTCCTGTGACATTCAGGAACCTTGTGAAGCATTATCTATTGGATATAAGGATAAGTTCATAAGACATATAGGTGGATCAGATGCTATGACCACTGAGTATGGGTGGTTCTGATGAGAAGAGCAATTTGAATGTGAATCCCCAAGGATAACGCACATTATTGTCTTGAAGAACCTGCAAATATGGTTTTAATTTTTTTTTGTAAATATGGTGGATTGAGACAAATCCGCAAATATTTGGAAAGAAAAATCTTGATGAGTAAGTGCATCCTTAGTACGGCCTGCTTGCAGGATTAACTCTTTAGTAGAGTAGTAATGAAACTTTATTATGACATCTCTAGGAGGACCATCTATAGGTTTATGAGAAAGATCCCTGTGAATCCTGTCCATTTCAAGACGTTTAACAGGAACATGAGGAACTAAGGAACCAAATATTGCAGTAACTGTTCCATTAAGATCAACAATGCTTTCAGGGATACCCCTAATTCTAAGGTTTTGCCTTCTAGCACAGTTTTCAGCATCCTCAAGCTGGTCCTCCACCGTTTGTAATTCCAACTGCATGGCAACTAAATCTTTCTTTTGCCCCTCTAGAATTGTGGTGACATCAAATAGGTCTTCTAGAACCGCAGTACATCGACCCAGGTTTCTAATTTCCTTGTGTAATGCTGAGGAAAGCTTTTTATTTGCTATGGAAATTTCATCCCGCATAATTTCCCTGAATTTAGTAAGCAACCGCTCACCTGGCTCTGGGTCTGCATGGGAGAGAACAGATGGGAACTGCTGTTGGCTGCTGTCAGATGGCGGGTTATCAGCAAAAGGATCTCTGGCTGATTCATCTGCACCGGAAGCCTCTGGTGCCATCTTAGAATATAGGCAGCACTGTGACTTGGGAGTCTGATGCGATCGTTTACCGGCTATGCTCGTCTCGCCTGAAAGTATTCACTTCCCAAAGGGAGCACTGAAAGGAAATGTGTATATAAGTAAAAGGAGGTAGTTAGTGTATTTAAACTGTCTAAACATAGGTTTTAAATCAGGTGTGCAACATAATATATATCCTTCTTACCTTTAATGTTATGGGGTAAAGATCAATTCCATCACTGTTGTAGTATAGGAAATGGAGCAAACTCCAGGGAAATCTATAAAGGTTGGTAATATAAACATGCAGAAAGTATGCATTGTACATAACATATGAAAACATTTGATAGTGACAGTGTTTCTAAACTTACCTTTAAGATAGGGGAAAGTAGCATAAGGACAGAGTTCATGATAATGGCATTCTAGATGATCATTGGGGGAAAGCAAATTTCCTACTTAGGCTTAGTCTACACGGATGTTTTCCCCAGCGTTTAACCTGAAGCTTTAAAAGCTCATGTTTGAAATTCCCATGCATTCCATGCTAATCTACACCAGGATGTTTCCTTGAGGCACGTTTATGAGCGTTATCTATAATGTTGATTGCAACTTTTACAAAATTAAAACACCAGGTTAACGCTGGAAAACGCCCAAAAATGCGCAAAACCGAGGTAAACACTTCCAATGATTTCAATGAGGCTTCTTTCCCCTTTTTTTACGCTTCAAGGACTTGAAGCGTAAACGTGCTAAATTTGCAGGAAAATGCAGAAAACGCGGCATAGACGTTTCCCAGCATTTTAATGGCAAGCTTTAAAATGCTAATAAAAAAAAATGTCCGTGTGGACCCAACCTTATATCAGCATGTATGGTGTCTTTATCTACGTATCACTGAGTTGTGTAACAGCACCCCCTAGTGGTGGTGCGGCTTACCCATCCCCTGCATGGATCGGGAATAATTAGTCTGATCTGCCGGGGAGGAGGTGACAGTGGGCAATAGTCCACTGTCATATGGGGGCGCCAATCACCAGCATCTCCCGTCCCCCCTAAATCGCGTCATCCCCCAGAGGGGACCTGAGGGTGTCTGGTTTCTATCGGAAGATAAATATATCTAATTAATTAGGTTTGTAATGCCCCTATTTGTTGGTGGTGATAAGTGTTTGTATGTGGGAGTATGTTGAGAGAGGTGGAAAGAATTTTGACCTAGTTTTCTTTTTTGAAAGGGTCTATCCTGTATCCGGATTACTATTCTCTTCCTGATTGACATAACATCTCTCCAATTCTGAGTAAGTCTTTATAACCTTTGTAATATAGACTGTTGTCTATTTACACCCTTATATGTGTATATTTATAGGTGTTTTATATATATATATATATATATGTGTTTTATATATATATATATATATATATATATATATATATATATATATATATATATATATTATATATATATATATATATATATATATAAAAATACGTTTAACTTTATCATATAACCTAATTTATTATCACATAGCAATACAATTCAAATACGATACCTGATTGTTATCCATTATTAGAAATTGAAGATATGATGTGATTGATTCAGTAAAAATCTATTTAGATACAGTGATACAAGTATAAAACTCTCTTTGTATTACTCCATGTGGTTAATGTATTAATGATATACCATAAGCCCACAGTTATATATCTCTGGTAATACTGTAAAAAACTTGTGTATTCAACTATGTTTATTTTGGTGATCAATATGTATCTTACTACTTGTTATCTATCTAATCTATTAGTTCATAAATGTTTCCCCATAAATAAGTTCCCCTGAGGAAGCCGATATTGCAAAACGCATCAGGATTTAAGAGACTTAAGGACTCCACCCATTAGGGTATACCGTTCACATCCGGTTTGCCTAAGCGACTCACCGGGATCCATCTTATTGTTTCTACAGTCAGAAGTGCCTGTCTAGTACTTTTTTTTTTAAACATTATATTTTTATTTTTAGATCTCCTCCCCCACAAACCGCATGCCGCGAGGAAGGAAGAAGCCGGGTCCTAAGAGAGCAGGTAAGGAAACAGTCTTAGCCCGCTATTTCACCCCGCAGGGCTCGTCCGCCCCAGAACATGTGGCTCCCAACATGGTGTCGGTCCGCTCCTCTCCCTCTTCCTCCTCCAGAGTGATTTGGAAAATATGCTCGCCAGGTTAGAAGGCTCCATACGTGCAGATTTGGATGCAGTTAAGCAAAAGGTGTCAGCAGTTGATACTAGAGTAATAGCCATGGAATCTTCTGCTAGTGCTATGCAATTCTCTGTGACCCACAGCTTACTTCCTTACTGCTTTGCACTGACGACCTGGAAAATCGCAGTAGGAGAAATAATGTACGCCTCAGGGGGATCCCTAATGCGACGGCTAATGCTGACTTGCACGCCACTGTGACTACCATTTTCAACATGCTTCTTGACCGCCCATTAGATACGGCCATTGAACTTGACCGGGTACACAGACTGTGCAGTGTCCGAGACCGCAGCTCAAATCTACCCAATGATGTGCTATGTCGTGTGCACTAATACACTTTAAAAGAGGAGATAATGAGAAAAGCGTGGCAGCTAGGTCCTGTGGACTTTGATGGTGCTAGTATACAGTCATTGCCAGATGTCTCGGCGCAGACTTTAAGTATGCGCCGTGTACTCCACCCACTACTGGAATTGATCCGTTCCGCGGGGGCATACTACAGATGGGGCCACCCATTCCATGTGTTAGTGACGAAAGGAGAAAAGACATTTGCTCTGCACCGCCATACACAGCTCTTTGGGTTATTTTCTATGCTAGGTGTGGACCCAATTGTGATTCCTAACTGGCTGGATTCTCCTACAGAAGAAGCGGCCTCTCTGCTGCGGAACCGCAGGAGAGAATTTCCCCCGAGACCTGTGCGTGTTGCGACACAAGGAGAGAGGATCACACTGGGCCCTACAGGCAATGAACCTTGATTATCACCCTATTGTGCCTGGTGTCTACCTGGGATTGTTGGTTCGTCCCCCTTTGGAATTGCAGACGAATGTAGTAATGCTTTTACAACTGAGCTGACCTATGACTTATGTTCAATGCAATTTACTGCTGGTAATATTTTTTGGGGTTTGTTGGGCTTGTTAGGTGGGTACTATGTGCCTGCCCTCTGTTGACTTGGTTTCCTGCGGTATTGCTATGTTTGTTCTGCAAATGCATTTCGATTTTCGCTACCTTTTCTTGTTTCTATGTGGTACATTGAGATGCTAGAATATGGCGGGTAATATGTTTATTATTATCCTGAAGGCGAGTACTTATGGTGGGTACTATAATAAGATGTGTTCTGCAATGCAACCCCCTGCCTTAAGAATTTTACTCTTTTGAATTTTTGAATTGAATTGATTGAATTTTGAAATGTTTTTTTTACTTCCGGTTCCGGCGCCCCGTGAGCAGGCAGCATGTAAGCCCGGCTCCTGCTCGTCCCGATAGTTCCAGCTTAATGAGCCGGCACTATCTCCGCTCCCCCGCCCGCATCTCAGCGCATACTTACCAGCGCATGGATGGACCGATTTCTGGAGCCGTCCTCTTCTTCTAAGCAGCAGGATACCATGGGGAAGAGTGATAAGATCCGCTCTACCCCCTCCAAGATAGCCGCCACATCCCTCTCTTCACATGCCTCCAGCGTTGCTGAATGAAAGGTACAGTCCTCTGATCATTCAGAGAGTTCTCAACCTGAAAAAATAGCTGATGCTGTCGCTGCCTTGCTGAAACCGACACTACAAGAGGTCATTGATGCTGCAGTACAAAAATGCATACAATCTGTGAGGAAGGATTTAAAGGAACAGTCACATAGATTAGACAATGCTGAGCAGCGCATTACACTAGTTGAGGATGATGTTACCTCCGCTAGGATCACTTTATCTACGCTAGAAACCAAAGCACAAGCGTTGCAGGATAAAATAGAGGATTTAGAGAACAGATCCAGACGCAATAATTTGCGTGTTGTGGGTCTTCCAGAGAATATTAAACCAACACAGCTGCATGATATCTGCTCTTCAATATTACCCAAGCTATTGGGCCTTACTGCACCCTGTAAAGTTGAGCGTGCTCACAGGCTGGGCCCAGCCCGCACGGAGAGGTCTAATCCTAGACCGGTACTGGTCGCCTACTCCTATTATGCTGATAGAACCCGTCTGCTTCAAGCTTTTCGGAACCAACTCAAGCTGCAATATGAGGGTGCCTCTCTGTTACTATTTGCGGACTATTCGGCAGAAGTCTCACGCAAGCGACGCAGCTTCCAATGAGTATGTTCCATGCTATACCATCATAAACTGCGTTTTACCCTGGCTTATCCTGCAATCCTACATTTCACTGATGCTCAGGGGAGAAAATACTCGCTCACCTCAGCCGAGGAAGCAGAAAATTTGGTTCACACTTTAACATCTGAGCTGTCACCTGCACCATCGGAAAATTCTGATACCTCCCCACCACGTTTAAATGGGCGCTCCTCGATCCCGGTGTACTCCCCAAAAGTACCTAAGCAATCAGATGGTCCTCCCACCAAGAAGATCCGTGATGCACACCGCTCTGAGATGCAATCAAAGGCGAGATAACCTGATTCAAGATCAGCTATGCCAGAAAGTGCCTTATTTCTTATTGTTTCAAATTGAAACCTCTCATAATTATATCCCATTATGTGAGGCGTGAGCTTACACCTACTACTGGAATGATGCTTTTTCCAATGTTGTTGAGTTGGAATTACTTTTATTGCTCTGCGAGGAAAAAAGGAAAGTCACTTATCCACAGTGTTTGTTTCTCCCCCCTTGTCACATTCCTGACCCTTCCCCATGTTTCTAATGTTGATATGGGACACATTTTTTCTGCTGGTTTCTGTAACAACCATGTTAGCTTTATGGACCATGCTTGTTTATTTTCCGTGGAGTTCGGCTCACTGATTGTTATATGTCATGCCACGATCTGTGATGTTTATTTATCGCATCGCCTGTATTTTTGTTATTCACCTAGTATGCCAATATTCTATTGCAGTAGGTATGTAAATGCTATGTATAAACCCTGTACCCATTTGGTATGCAAATAGTCTCCTGGAATGTTAAAGGGCTGCGTTCCCCTAATAAACGCATGGCCATATTACGTCATTTGAAAAGATTGAAGGCAGATATTATCCTGTTGCAAGAAACGCATCTGGGGGCTAATGATTTTCATAGAATGAAAAAATTATGGGTCGGGGAGGTTTATGGTACCCCCTCTGTTGATAGGAAGGCAGGAGCCATGATCCTGTTTCATAGGTCTTTCCAAGGTAAGATCAAAACAGTTAAATGCGACTTAGCTGGCCGCATTCTGAAATTGATCATCCAATTTTCCGATTTTGACCTATCTATCTATAATATATTTGCACCCAATTCGCCATCTTCCTCCTTTTTTCAGGAAGTTTCTAGTTAGATAGCCCAGGACCCTACCCCTTGCAAAATAGTTGGGGGAGATTTCAATTCTGTTATGGTGCAATCGGAGGATAGACAATCTACTCCGACCCCAACTACTGCCAAGCCTTCTTCCCACTCGGTACTAGCAGATTTTGTCCAAGCCATGTCTCTGAATGATGTTTGGAGGCAGTGCCATCCCCTGGACCGCCAATTTACCTTTGTATCCCAGGCCCATATAGCGCAAGCCCGCTTGGATTATTTATTTTGCACAGATGCAATCCTGGAGAGATTAGAGTCACCAGAAATACATGTTTTGGCGTTATCAGATCATTCCCCCATATCTGTTACAATGCGGGACAGTTTTCCCAAGGGCGATTATATACCTTGGTGTTTTCCCTCTTATCTATGTAAGGATCCTGAGTTCCAGGGAATGCTAACTTCCTCATGGCTAGAATATACTCAACATAATGCAGCTCATAGGAACGAACCGATACTTTTTTGGGAAGCAGGTAAAGCCTTCCTCCGGGGACAGATTATTTCCTTTATGACCAAAAAGAAAAAGCTGACCCTTTCTCATTTCTTGTCTGCTCAACGCAATCTTAGAGTCGCGCAACAGGCGCTTACTGATAATCCCTCCCCAACTGCTAGACAGATATGGCGTGACTCCAAGCATCAATTTGACTTAAGGCTATACCAATATGAACAACTGAAATCTAAGTATAGAGATTTGGAGTTTCATAAATTCGGTAATAAGTCAGGCAAAATGTTGGCGAATTTGGTTCGTGCAAAGTATAAACCAATTTATATTCCAAAACTAAGATCATCTGAGGGTGTTGTAGTTACCTCGCCCAAAGAGGTGAACCGATATTTAGCACAATACTTTCAGGATTTGTACTCACTCCCAGTTACAGATGAGACAGCTGGTTCTGCATTCCTGTCATCTATTGATATGCCCAGATTGCAACAAGTTGATTTGGAGATATTAAATGCCCCTATTACTAAAGAACAAATTCAAAGGGTTATCACGCACTTGAAAAATGGGAAGGCCCCGGGACCTGACGGCTTTACAGCCGAAATTTACAAATTTCTTGGAGAGGAGGTGGTTGATGACCTTCATGCCATGTACTCCACCTTATAGGAGGGAGGCACCTATTTTCAGTCTGGGCAGGAAGCCTATATAAAGCTTATCTTAAAAAAGGATAAGGATCAATGTGATCCGGAATCATATCGCCCTATTTCTCTGATAAACATTGATGCAAAAATTTTATCCAAAATTCTAGCTGATAGACTGGCTAGGTTATTGCCTTCTCTTATTTCTCCTTCTCAGGTGGGCTTTGTACAGGGCAGGTCTGCAGTGGCTAACATCAGGAAGGTGTTGGTTGCGCTGGAGATAGCGAAACAGCAACAACTTGATCCTGATTTGGCTATAATTGCAATAGATGCGCAAAAAACATTTGACACAGTGAATATTACATGGCTTTTTAAGGTGCTTCGTCACATTGGGCTGGGAGGCTCCTTTCTGAACTTATTGGCGGCGATGTATGCATCCCCGAAGGCCAATGTACTTACACCTGGGTTCCTGTCTGGTCCCCTCACATTGTATAGAGGAACCAGGCAGGGATGCCCCCTATCGCCCCTCCTATTCAACCTTGCACTAGAACCACTGGTTAGATATTTGGACACCACCCTATCTCTGCATGGTATTCCGGTGCATGATGGTGAGTGGAGAACCGCCTTTTTTGCAGATGACATTTTGATATTCACATCTGCTCCTAGAAGGGATAGCAATGCTATTAGAACAATATTCTGTACATACGAAAGCTTTGTGGGCCTCAAAATAAATTTTGCAAAGAGTGAAATTCTCTCTTTAGCCAGATCTAGGACGGTTGCTGACCGCTGGAAAGCGGAGGTTCCATTCAAAATTGCTTCACAATCTATAAAATACCTAGGCTTGCACATTGGTTGTATGCCCTCCTCTTTGTACTCTTTGAATTATCCTCCTTTGATCACCAAAATAATGCGGGAATTGAAGATGTGGGAGAACCTACCACTATCTTTTCTGGGCCGCTGCCATTTGGTGAAAATGATGCCCTTCTCTAAATTGTTGTATCCCATGCAGACTTTGCCTCTTTTACTCACCCATGCTGATATTAATGCTCTTAACAGAGCTTTTACAAAATTTGTTTGGGCAGGTAGATGCCCCAGAATTTCGCTTTTGAAATTATATCTACCAAAGACGGAGGGAGGGGTGGGCTTTCCAAATATCAGGCTTTATAATTTGGCCTGTATAACCGGACATGTTGTGGACTGGCTTGGAGGCACTTCCTATTATTCGAACTTGTCCCTTGAAAGTGCTATGTCCCATCCATGGAATTTGTGCGCCCTTTTACATTGCAAATTGGCAGCGCTTCCACCATCATTACGCCATAACTTAATAATCAGGGATACGGTAATTGCATGGAAGGTGATTAGACAAAAATTTAAACTTCCTTTCCGTTTCTCTCAATATCTTCCTATATGTGGCAGTCCCCTGTTCCCCCAAGCACAGGAGTATGGAGCGTTTAGAATTTGGAAAGAGAAAGGTCTGATTTATTTTAAAGATCTTTTTGGACAGGATATGTCTAAACTACCCCTATCGGCTCTGCAAAACAAGTATAATATTCCTGGGTGGGCGCTCCATCCCCTGTACTATAGTCAGGCGGTGTCCTATCTCAGATCTTTGGTTCATCAGTATGTAGACTTTTTGGGTTCCAGTGGCTTTGACAGGCTCTTAACGCTGTCCCCTCCGAGTATATCTAATATACATGCCTATCTGTTGCCTTCTTTTATTAAACCCCTATCAGTCTCCAATGTAAAACTATGGCAAAGAGATTTTCCTGATCCGGGGATTGTTGATATAGTTATACAAGGTTACTTGACTGTCAGAAAGTCCATTGTAAATGAGGTATGGAGAGAATCGCAGTTTATGTTGTTACATAGAGCCTACAAAGTGTTCAGGCCTGCAACGTTAGATGTGCAGCCTGAACAATGGCATTTTCAATGTCCCAAATGTAATAGTCCCAATGCCTCTCTCACTCATCGCCTTTGGTTCTGTCAACATATTGAGCATTTCTGGCGTCAGATTATTGTGTTTGTGTCCAAAGTTACTGGACATCTTATCCCTAACACCCCTTCCCTCCTTCTGTTCGGTTCATGGGAACAGGCCAACCAGGATGGTATGCCCCGTTCCTTACAACGTTGGACTAATGTCTGTCTGTTAGCTGCCAGAAGAATGATTATGCGCAATTGGACTCAACCTTTACCTCCCACATTGGAGCAAGTCATCACCTCCTTGAAAGCTTTATTTCATACTGAGATGTTGGACGCCCGGATTCAGGGTGATGATCGTATAACTTGTTTCTGGCAACAATGGTACAAATTTATGTTATGTACCTTTACGAACACGGAGAGCTCATTGATTTTGAATGAGTTTCAATATTCTACATGGTATATTACAAATGTTACATTTTCTGCAAATACAAATGGTTGATAACTTTTATATTTTTTCAGCTTCAAGTGCCCCCCCCCCCCCCTATTTTTCCTTTTTGTTCTATCCCCTTGTTAATTGGTGTTTTTATGTTGTCTTTGTAAAATGATAAAACTAATAAAAATTGGTTTGAAATGTTTTATGGGAATAGCTGGGTAGCCTTGGAGGACCGGGTTGTCATGCTGCGGTAGCTGAGGCAGTGTCTTCAAGGTATTGGGGTGCTGCTGGTTGTGGTCCTCTCTTACATGGCCCTATTTTTTGGATGTTATGGCAGGTCTGGCAGCCTAATATACAATTGGCTCGCTATGTGGTGACGGCCACACAACAACAATCGGCTGCTCTAACTTTATCGTTCTGTGCCTTTTCCCCCCGTGCAGCTCTGGGTTCTTGATGTGGTACATGCAAAAGTGCTCTTATCCATAAAGCAGGTATGTTTATTGATAATATTGGTTGGCAGATCATTCAGTACACGATGAGCGGTGTCTAAGATATAATACTGCCCACTGGGATTGCCCCCAGGGGCAGAGCGGTGGGCACTGTTTGAGCCTGACCGCCTATTACTGCTGGTGGCGTTGGGAACACCGCTGGCCGTGGACTGCTCTGAATAAACGATTGTTTACGGGTCTATACATAACTATTTGTTTGATATGTTTTTTTTTAAGGATAGATATGTTGCCCTAGCTGGTTTCCTCCTTCTCTCTGATTTACTTGGGGAAGCAATATCTGAGTTTGTACTGTTGGCGGATCTTGGAATGTTAGTTAATTAAAATAGATGCGGTGGAGCCATGCCTCTGTTGAGTTCCACTACCCCCACTAGTCTGCTACTCTCCCTAGTGGTTTAGGAGCTAGGTACTGATTTGTATTAGTACTACCTGGTGGGCTTCGGCTGCTTGACTAGAGCACTTTCCACCATCCTTTTTCTATTCACTCCTTCTCTTCTTCCCCTCCCTTTCTTCTTGTTTTACTCTCCTATACCCGCTCCTCTCCTCCCTCCTCCCCCCCTTCTTCTTTTTAATTTTCCTTCTCTTTTCTTCTCTCCCTTTTCTGTGGTTCTCTCCTCCCCACCCTTTGAGTTGTCCCGAATCTAACCCTTGTTCCCCGTGTCCTCCCTCTTTTTGTTTTTCCTTTGATTACAGTGGAACTATAGGATAGTTGAAGGACTACTTCAGCGCCTAAATGGCACTAAAAATCACATCCATCAATGCGAAAGGTCTCAATTCCCCGACTAAACGCTCAGTGGTATTGAATTCCCTCAATAGCTCAAAATGTCAGATAGCGTTTATACAGGAAACGCATTTCCGTCACGATAAGGTACCTTCACTTAAAAAACGTCGATTTCAGACAGCGTATTATGACTCATCCCCTGACTCCAAGTTCAAGGGTGTTAGCATATTGATTGATAAATCCCTCCCTTGGACGCTAGTTACTTTGAAGGTAGACGCACTCAACGCACTCTCCCTGGAACACCCATTGCCTGCTGACTCCTCCAAAGCCCATATCACAGTCATCCTGAAACCTGACAAAGATGCTACGTTGTGTGCAAACTATCTCCCGATATCGCTTCTGAATTATGATACTAAGCTTTTCTCTAGCATCTTGGCGCGAAGGCTAACACCCATCCTTCACCGCCTTATCCACTCAGATCAGAGCGGTTTCCTCCCATTTAGAGAGGCAAGGGATAACACTACTCGCACGCTGAACCTGATCCACTATGTGACTATACACAAAATTCCTTCACTGATCTTCTCGGCAGATGCCAAAAAAGCTTTCAATCGCGTGAACTGGACATACATGCAGCATGTCCTTAATTTTATAGGCGTTCCTAGCAAGCTGTTTACGTGGATGCAGGCCCTATATAGAAACCCGACCACTTCTGTCCGAGTTAACGGAATTCTTTCCCGCCCGTTTTCTATTACAAATGGCACAGGACAGGGATGCCCGCTATCCCCCCTACTCTTCATTCTGCTCCTTGTACCTTTATTATGCCATATTCGCAAGAATCCAGATATTAAGGGTGTTAGAGTAGGCTCCATTGATCACAAAGTGGCTGCATATGCGGACGATCTTCTCTTTTATATGACTGTTCCCCAGGTGACCCTTCCCAACTTACTGCAGGAGTTGCGTAGTTATGCTCAGTTCTCGACTATAAAATTAACCTCCAAAAATCAGAGGTGTTGGACATTAACCTACCACCTGAGTCACGGAAAGTGTTAGCACCCTCCTTCCCGTTTAAATTGGCACAAGGTTTTATCAGATATCTGGGCACTAATATCCCTGCTTACCTCAGAAGAGTAGTAGAATTGAACTCTGTACCACTACTTAACGTCATACACAGCGATCTCCAGCGATGGCGACAACAGACCTTCTCTTGGTTTGGCCGATGCAATATCTTAAAAATGAACATCATGCCACATCTTCTCTACTTACTCCAAACGTACCTATACGTATTCCTCTCCATTTGCGGCATAAAATTCGCTCTGAATTCCTGAGATTCGTCTGGAACACTGGAACCCCTCGTCTTAACAAATTTCTTCTTCAACTCCCAAAGGATGAAGGGGGATGGCCTTCCCAGACCCAATACTGTACCACATGGTGGTACATTTGACCCGTCTGGTAGACTGGTGCAGACACGCCAGCTTCAAGGGATGGGTGACCCTGGAGGCATGGTCCCCGATTGAGGACATGATTGCCCTACGTCGACACCCTCTGATAGGTGAGACGCTTAGAGTGGTGGCAAGGTATTTCCGCATGGAAGGAATTACTGCGTTTCCCTCCCCTATGTCCCCTATTCTGGGTCACCCCAAGTTTCCGACTAGCAGGAGAAACCCAGTGTATAAGATCTGGATTGAGAGCGGTGTTTAGCGGGCTATCCATTTCCTGCACCAATCCCTCTTGTCCAATACGGACCAGCTCCAAGTAGACCATTCCCTTCCGAGTCTCGATATCTGGAGAAAAATACAATTTCAACATTTTATTATGTCACTGCTGTCGGCACAGGATTTTGTCTGTCCCCTTGGCCCGCTAGAGAGTATATGTGTAAATGGTGATCCCTTGAGAGGAGTGCTTTCCTAAACGTATAAAATGCAACTGACAGCCCAAGACCCCTCAACACCATAATTTGTCACTAAATGGGAGAGAGACCTTAAATTTACCAAAGATCAAATAGAGTGTATGTTATACTACGAATACAAGGCTTCTATTAGCAACCGATATCAAGAGACTAACTACAAAGTGCTTACCAGGTGGTATAGGACCCCTGATCGGCTGGCGAAACTCTTTCCATACACCAGCTCAGCGTGTTGGCGTTGTGGACAGCACGCAGGTACGCTGTTACACACATTTTGCACCTGCCCTGGTCTAGCTTCATTCTGGGTGGATGTTGCTGATATTGTACAAAGGCTGACAGGAGTGTGGATACGGGATAAACCGGAGCTTGTTCTGCTCCATATATCAGCAATGTCGAGGAAATGTTATAAAAGGTCGCTACTGCGCCATCTGTTAAATGCGGCCAAGGCCTGCATCCCCCCCGCTGTGGAGACAAACTGTTCCACCTACTGTGCAGCAATGGTTGACCAGGGTAAATGATATTCAATATATGGAGGAGCTTGTGAGTACAGGGGACCAGTCTTCACCCAGACCAATAGGTACCTGGTATTATTGGGACGATTTTAAGACCACTGCAGATTATTTGCTGCTGCTCCGCCCACTGCCATGAGATTATGGCGCCTCCACTGTTTTTTGACCCCCCCCCCCCCCCCCCCCCCCCCCCCACACACACACACACACACATTTTCCTTCACTCTTTCTTCCCTCTCTTTCTCTCTATTCTTTAATATAAGATCAGCAACCAATGAAACCTGATAGAAGATTGCTTACTTCTATAATGGGAGTATTACTGTGTGCTTATATTTTTTTGCCACAACATGGCATACTGCATGTCCCTATGTCATTAGATATGAATATTTTACAAAACTGTAAAACTGCCCCTTCATGTTTATGTTTGATATTGTCTTTTGTATTTGCCAGACTGAGTTATGTAAATGCCTGTTTTTATTGGTTGCTAATAAAAAAAAAAAATACCATATGGGAAGGGAGAAACATCTCTGGATCTCGGCACATTTTAACAATAACCTTTTGCATGAACCAATTGCATAGAAACAGAATAAAAAAGAGAGACAAGTATACACCAAAATGTTTATACAAAAATGGAAGACCCAAAACATTCAATGTAGGACCCATCTCTGACCCTTCGACCTCATACTTCGACCTCATAAAAAAAAAAAAAAAAAAAAAAAAAGGAGAAAAAATTCAGAATCAGTAGCTCCAATAACCTCCCTAAACTTCCAAGAGAACAAACTCGTCAGTATGTGCATTTTCATGAGCCCAAGATTATTTAAGCCTCAGAGTCAACTACCACCCTCTAATTACCCCACATATCTTTATAAACTGGAGATGTGCCCAAGTTTCCAAAAAGTTCTCATCCCGTTTGTAGATACCTGCTGTCAAATCCTCCATTAATGTAATTTTATTTACTCTACGGAGCCACATCCCTACAGAAGGGGCCGACAATTGTTTCCACATACTAGGGATGCAAGCCTTTGCTGCATTTAACAGATGTTTAACTACCGATATTATTTTAAACTTTCTGTGGCTAGTCTTTGAGATGGAGCAGGAAAACCCCAGGGTCATTAGGTATTGGCTTCACAGACATATCTTGAAAAATTTTCTTTACTCCTGGCCAAAAATCTTTGAGCTTCTTGCAAGACCAAAAAATATGTAACATCATGCCCCTCTCAGTACCACACCTCCAGCACATATCAGAAACAGAAGGGAAAATCGTATGTAGTCTATCTGGCGTCTTGTACCATCAAGTAAGGATTTTATATCCCGTTTCTTGAGCTCCACTGTACATGGAGCTTTTGTGGCAAAACCGCAATATGTGATCCTTCTGTGCCTGCGACAGGTTGATTTCCAACTCATGCTCCCATATGAAGGTATGAAGGTGTAAAATCTTCTGGCAGTATATTCAACGTTGAATACAAGACAGATAGTGCATGTCTGGAACACAGGTCACCCGTGCATATCTTTTCAAAAGTTGTTAACCTCCTGCAGTAATACCCATCTGCCTGTAAAGTTTTGAAAAAGTGGGATACTTGTGCCGCCTTCCAGAAATCTAGTTCATAGTCTAGGGAGGGGTTTTGCAGATCACTATCTGTGCACCAAGTCCCTCCAGGCATAAAATGTTTAACTCTCGTCAAGTCCTTTTCCCTGAGTTTATCAAATCCGCCTCCCAATAATCCTGGTTCGAATCCCTGGTTATCTAACACAGATGTAAGAGGACTGGGATGGGGTGAGATATAACAGAATATTTCCCACAAACCTTAATGGTAGTCATCAAGGCTTGGGTGGGGTGGGCTTTATCCAAGTATTTGCTCAGCGATGAAACCCATGGTAATGGCTTGAGGGGGACACTACTGAAAAACTGCCAGGCCTGCAAACAAAGTTTGGAACCACCACTTGCACACCAATTTACCACCTGTACCAAGTGGGCTGTCGCATAGTATATGTATGGGCAAATAACAGATTCCTGTTCAATCTGGGGAGCGGAACAAAATTAAGTTGGAAAATCTTTTGCAAATTAGATGGGATCCAGACTCCTAAGTACTTAAGAGAGTTATCTTCCCACCTAAATGGGAAATTCTTCGCTAGCTGATGCATGATACTCGGAGATAGAGAGACATCTAGAGCCGCACATTTAGAGTGATTGACCTTAAAATTGGATAGACACCCAAATTCTTGCAGTTCCCTTATTTTGGGAAAATAGGTCTGTAGCTCACGCAAGAGGATGGATCCTTTCCTTCTTTAGGGATTATTGAAATGTGGGCTAACAGAGATTCATGAGAAAACGTGCTCCCAGAGGTCAAAGAATCTCTCTCTGAATGCTCTTGAAAGTTCCTCCTCCTTGATAGGGGATCCTAAGGCTTCAGATTCTTCCTGTGAAAGTTGAGGCATACCGGATTGCCTTAAATACTTTTGTATTTTACTTAGTCTCTCCACCTCCCCCATGGAAGACTGCTTCTCAGGATAAAGATTATAGAGAGAGTTAGAACAGTTTTAAGAGAGAAAGAAAGACAGGCTTTTGTGGGGCAAAGTTAATTTTCATTTTTCAAAATACAAGTTTTGTTAATTATTAAACATATATAAAACTAAACAGAGGTGTTGTATGCTAGCCCTAAGCTAACATAAGAATGTGTAACAATCTTAATGGATTCCATTCAGAAAACTAGGGTGTCCCTACGCTCAGGATTGGTCTGTACCATTTCCTGATCAGGAAAAAAGTGGTCCTGTAACAAAACAAAAACCTTGAGGGGAAAAGTTCCCTCGCTAAGAGAAATGACACTAACGTGGTCCCAGAAGATTCCCCTCGGGATCCCTGCTATCAAAGAGTATACTTTTACCGGTAAAGAAAAGGGGCCAACAGCCCTTATATCCCTCGCTCAGTAGAACGAGGACCCTACCGCGAGAGCTGCGAAGGCACCAACATTGAGAGGGGGCCCCACACTCACTGCATCTACAAATTCAAATATTATACATTCAATTTCACGAAAACTGCATAGCATGTAATCAATATTTCTGTTCAAATCACCACCAAACAAAATATATAATAATCAAAGGGATTAAACAAATACCCTATCTGAGTATTCTCAGCAAGTACCTTTATTCCTGATATCTGAAAAATTACTAATAAATCATACAGTGTCATGGAAAACCAAATAAATAACCAAGATCACCCCCTGGAGGCAACAAAGTTTGGAAAAAATGTTCTCCTTCAAATTAAAAACAAGACAGTGAAGTGCAATTCTATAGCAACATTAACATCAATTCGCGACCAGGTGGCGGTACACATTAAAAAGAGACAGAAATTCCCACAGTATAGAATATATAATACAAAGCAACAAATTGTAAGCAAAGTCATATTACTAGGCCACCACCAGATGGTAGTGAACCTTGGAGAGGCCTTTCCCCTTCAATGACAAATAAACAATTGAGAAAAATACATGGGTCCAAAAAATTCTTTGACATAGCAAAACAGAAAACTAAGAAAAAGGCAGTTGTCTTTTTCCAAATAGAGGGGGGTAGAATCACCGGCACAGATTTAGCTCTCGCCAGCGCCATCTCTTCTAGACTTCTGGTTTCCCTGGCTCATCTAAGAAGCAAGGGCTGGCCAGCACCAATTTGAGAGTGAAACAATTGGCAAGAAAAGGGTGGCCAAAAAGAGGGTAAATCTGCAATGCTGCGAAATACCGCTGTAACTCCTTGTTTGGGTGCCGCAAGGTAGAACGGAAACCCCCATCTGCAGCATAGACCTTCAGCTCTTAGAACTTCTGTCAGAGGGTGAAGGGCCCTTCTCAAAGCAAGCGTATGACGGGATCCTGCATAATCATCCTGCATAATCAATATGGGCGAATCCTGAAACAAGATTTCATCTTGGGATCCCGCTGCTTTCAAGATGTCTTCCTTTATAAAGACAATATGCATATAACATCCCTCACTCTGCTTGGGTCCGTAAACCTCCAACCAGGGGCCCTGTGTATTCACTTTATATCAATATGGTTAACCTGGGGTGCGTCCAGCAATTTGTTGAAAGGTCCACGTTTCCTCAGGTTGTTACGCCTATTGTGGTTTTCCAAGTCATCTTGTTGCAAAACAAGGCACCGGAGGAGCATAGAATGCTTATTTAGTATGGATCTCTGCTGGTTAGATGCCTGTGACAGGTTATTTTAAGCTGCTTCCACTGCTAAAATCTTTTCAACCAGATCATGTTTTAGGGTTGCAATCTCACTCCTAACTGTGTGCTCAATTCTGCACATGAATGCCTCCAGGTCTTCCCTAGTGAGCCCAGGTTGTACAGGTGGCTGGGAGATAGCAGGAGTTAGGGACCCTTCTGGGGGGGGGGGTTGGCTGTCTCTAATGCCCTCTTCATATGATCGTTATCCCCCCTATGAACTGCAGAGCTTTGTACTCACTGGTGCTGTCTTCTCCCGCCTCGTGGCCCAGTCCGGCGCCATCTTGCCTGGAGTCACCTTTCCCTGAAGGGAGGGGGATCCTTTTCACTGCGGGAGAGAAACAAGTCCATTGCCTTGGACTGGTGTTTCTCCCCCTGGTGCACAATGGCAGTGGTAGTCTTCCTACCCATTGGGGTTAAGATTAGGCAGCTGCAGGCAGCCCCAGGAGAACGGGTCCTCTCAGCTGGAGCGCATGCGCATAACCTCATCTAGTACTTTTAACCACTTGGGTGCATGCCTCTAATGTGGAACAATGGGATAATTTGAGCTTCACAAAAACTGGTACACTGTACAAATATTTTGTTGCAATTTGCCTTACATGGTTTATGAATTACATTAAATTTAAAATCTGCCAAGAAAAAAAAAACCCTCACTCTCTTCTCAATTCTGGCCAAAGATCTGACTATGTCAATGAAGGTTTCCACTAGGCCGTCAGCTGACATCCTTGGGTGCTTAATTGAAGTCCATATCTCATATTTATTGAGATCAGTGGAAGCTGCTGAATCAATACTGAATCAATACATCATACTTCATGGGCTCGCAAGACTAAAAGCTGTGCAGAGGCAGGTTTACAAGCTGCACCAGCTGTTAGGATAATCTGTTTAAGAAGAAGGCCTGTACTCATCTGTGAATTATCACAAAAAGACATGGTGTAGTAAGGGGAGACCTTGCACAGACAGACCAATTCCATACAGAAACATGTTAGCTAGCAGAGTTGGGAAAAAAAGAATCTTTATACCAAAAAAGGCTGAAATGGTATGACACCTACCTTCTCTGAGTACAATGGTCTTAGTTAGGGAAAGACTCCATGCTGCAAATATTCTCACTTTTTGTATATATGCACGCCCTATATATTATTTCTGAACTGGCAACTTCTAGTCTGCATTGGAATCCTCTGTGATAGGATGAAAATACAGAAATGCAATTGTGAGGCAAGAATATGGCTCTGATACTGTATAAAAAGTGTTTGTATTAGAACCTTCATGGCAGGATCGCTAGGTAAGAGACACCTTTGCAGTGTATACACTGGAGAGAAGACAGAATTCCGGCCTAGAGACGAATGAGGGTTTCATCTGTATTTTGGAAAAAACACTTTACTGTATGGCAGGAATTAATCATGCAGGTTTTATGCTGTACGACGGGGTGCTGAGAAGTTCCTGGCTTTGCCAGGAAAATGAGTGTGGGAGCATATGACAGCCTAATATCTTAGTATGTAACTTTAATATGAGGTCTTTGCGATTCTTAAAACTGTTTTTTCTTTTAGTGAGAAACTGTGATGGCAAAGGCACAAGCAAGTTTCACTTTGTTGGAGTTACGGGCCATCATGAAGTTTTTGTTTCTTCAGGGATAGTCAGCAAAGGACATTAACACTGAGATGTCACAAACACTGGGGGAGAGGTGTCCTTCCTACAGCACTGTCAAAACCTGGATATCTTTTAAGACTGGGCATTTCGCTGTTGAAGATGAGCCCCGCAGTGGGCGCCCCCCCCAACCTCAACTGACCCAGCAACCTGCAATGCTGTCCATGAGCTGATTATTTAGGACCGGTGAATATCCGCAAAAAAGATATCCCAGATACTTGACATCTCACAG
This sequence comes from Pyxicephalus adspersus, assembly GCF_032062135.1. Taxonomy (NCBI): domain Eukaryota; kingdom Metazoa; phylum Chordata; class Amphibia; order Anura; family Pyxicephalidae; genus Pyxicephalus; species Pyxicephalus adspersus. Next base: position 64,930,816 of record NC_092871.1, on the reverse strand, counting down.
GAGCGTATTGGGTTTGTTATCACCTCTATCCTAGACATGCGCAAGCTTTCAGTGAAGTGGGTGCCAAAATGTTTAAACAATGATCAGAAGAAGGAACGAGTTGAAGCATCCAAAACAGTTTTTGCCCATTTTGAAGCTGCACAGGACTTTTTGGCTAGCTTAATGACTGAGGATGAAACATGGCTCCACATCGATGATCCTGAAACCAAGGAACAGTCAAAGGATTGGCCCCACAATGGGTCCCCGTGGCCGAAGAAGTTCCGAACCCAGAAATCTACCAAAAAAGACATGTCATCCGTTTTCTGGGACAAAGACAGTATTCTGTTGGTGAACTACCTACCACAGGGCTCCAAAGGGATCCTTTTTTTTGCAGGACAATGGGCCTGCGCACACGTCCAACGTTGTGACTGCCAAATTGAACACCCTGGGTTTCCAATTGGTCCACCATCCCCCCTACTCACCTGGCCCCTTCGGCTAATATCCGTTCCCGAATTTGAAGAAACACCTGAAGGGGGAAAAGTTTTGAGGACATTTCTGGCGTCAAAGATGCTGCTGAGAGTTGGTTTGCGGCCCAACCAAAGGACTTTTATTTGAATGGTCTAGAAAAGCTGCAACTACGCTGTATGAAGTGCATCGGTCTCAGGGGGGAATATGTTGAATAAATAGGTTATTTCCTAACTCTGGCTTTTTTCTCTCTGGGCAAAGCCAGCAACTTCTCAGCACCCCCTCGTACATTAAGGATGCTGCATTACATTAGCTTTAAACAGACCAGTAACAATTAATGGTCTGTTATCCCCCTGACCTTGATGCCTAAATATTGCATGCTTTTAAAGCATAAGGCTTTAAAAACATCAAACTAGCAGTTTTTTTCCAAGCATTTTTAGTGTTTGCAATTGTTTTTGTGGATTTACAGCTCAAAACCACATGCAAAAAAAATCAGTTAACATTGAAAAAAAAAAGTCAGTTCATTAACCTCTATTTGACACACAGCAGGAAGTTGCAGCGTTTCTGTGCATTTGTTTTTTTTTTGGCCATTCAATTCAGCATCCATTCTTATTCCTCAAATATATTTATCCAAAATAGTAAGTTGAGATAAGAAATAAGCGACACCTTTTAGTGCAAAGTCTGAGGCAGAAGCTGCTCCCCTGCCATGCCAACATTTATGCAAACTAAAGAACTTTTACATCAAATAGGATTAGGTAAACGTAATCTTTTTTTCTCCATTATACTGGCTTTTCAAAATAGCAAATGAAATAATGTGGAAGTTTGGGGAAAATGTTTAACGTAATAAAATGCATTTGGCATTTAAATAAAACATTTGTGTAGAGGTCCAAGACATGCATATTACTATGGCTGACTATTACGTCCAATGGTATGACTATTTTTTGAATATTGGGAAAAAATGATGATTATAATAGTAGCCAAGTTTATCAAGTAGGAAAAATATTGGCTACAACTAGAGGAAGTGGCCGATGACTGACAAAGCACATGACGAGGTATGTGTTGTTGTAATTCTACTAGGAGGCACCAGGGTCAGTGTTCGCTTTACTCAGGCCTCTTATTTCCATCCAATGATTGACAGATGAGAGAAGGGCGGGGCCATAGAAAAAAATCACAACTAGGGAGACGGAGGAGAAAGGCGAAGCGCCGGAGCAGAATTGACTTGAATCCGTAGCACCAACCACTAATCCTAATCCTGGGATTTTATTCTAGTTATTAGTAAGGAACTCTCCATCAGACCAGGTGGGTATTTGTAGTGGGACGGCTCTGTGGGACACCGTATCCCGGAAAAAGGCGGCGGGCTGGGGTTAGGACGGACCCAGGCCGCAGCTTTGTTTGCTATAGCCCAGCAGCCATCTTCCTCCTCAAACTTTCTATTTATTGGTACCGGGAAGACTAGGCCGGGAAAGGTCGCCTTCCCCTTATACGTCCGGCGGTTTTCAGGCAGTGTATGCCAACTCCCCTCCCCCTCACCCCCGGTACCGCAGCCTGGGCCTCTGTTTCCCTACATCGCGACCTCCCTATCTACACCTCTCTCAACCTGCTGCCCTTCTCCCGATCACAGCCTGACGCCGCTTCCTGCCACCCTCTGTGACTGGCTGACCCGCTCTCCTACCCCACTGCCCTCCTTTATCACAGCCCAACCCTTCTTACTACCTCTGCATCACAGCCTGCCCCCTCCCCCCCATTCATTATATCCCCTTTGCTCCCATGAAACACAACCTGCCGTCGTCCATTCATAACCTGTACTCGTACACCCCCCCCCCCATCATCATCATCATCATCATTTTTTATCCTTATACAGTTTTACACTTCCATCAAAGCTTTCCCTTTTCCCATTACAGACTTTACCCCTAACCTATTCCTCTGTCCACCTAACTACGCTGCCTTTTATATCCTCACCCCCCCCCCCCCCAAACAGCCTAAATGTTCTACCTACCTCCCTGCTCTCTTTAGGGTGTTATTACTGGTAACCTTTATTTTTAAAGTACCAACATAATATGCAGTGCTGTACAATATTAGTGCCTGCAAATGACAAGCTGCATGCATAACACAGGTCTTTTATTTTGTTCTCCTTCCATGTGGTCTTTTTTCACATATAGTTTGTATATTACTTTCTGTGCTGTAGCTAAAAAGCAGTCCTGCAGCAACTGTGCCCTGTTTATTTCCCCTACCCCATTTTATGACCCAGCTACCTCTGCATAAAATCCACAGTCCCAGAAAAGCTCAGAGCTAACTACATCCCAGCTTGATAGTAATTTTACCACTAATCCCTGACAGTATATCCTCATTTGTATGCATCTATATTAACCTTATCCAATCTGTTACATCCTAAAACCCTGCACCCATTTGTACCCACATACCGCCACCCTACACGTGCTTAACCTGCACAGTTTGCACATATTGCATTGTAGCCTTTAACTCCCACCTGTCCAGGTATCAAAAGCCAATATGTCAATGTATGCTGCATTCCAATACCTTTATATTGTTAGGTCTGTTTGGTGCACCTATTAAATTGTTATGTTCTTGTGGATGTTGACACTTTTACAGCTGTGAAATGTGTAGGTCGGATAGGTAGTTGTGGTGTTGTGCACTATTATTTGATGTACAAGCTATGTGCACCCCACCCGGTGCTTTTCAGTAACCACCCGGCTATTTTTGGATGGTTACTGAAGAGTTGGGTCATAATATAGGGATCTGCCACCCATCTACATTTTTTCCCACCCTGCTCAAAAAACATTTCTGTGTTGAGCACTGCCTTTGACTTCCCAGGTGTGCTAGCAAAACAAGAGCCTGTGGGCCTCCCCTGTTGTCAGCTGGTTGGTTGGATTAGGAGCAGAGTTTCCTCTCGCTGTCTGAACATGGTTTTCTTCCTGGGTTCAGGCAATTTGTTTGATGAATGGATGTTTTCCATTTTTGTGAAAATGTTCATTTTCAGATATGTAGCTGAAATTGTAATGAACCCACTATGTTGATAGACTTCTAATATTAGTTAGGGCAGGTAGATAGAATTTTTTTCCCAATATATTGGTATTCAGGACAGATAGTGAAGGGAAATCCCTGCTTGTTTGTAACGCATGCGTGAGATCAGCAATTTTAAAAAAATCTTTTTCCCTTTTCTTGGGTGCACTTTTTCACACAGACCTTTGACACAGGTATCTCAGGAGACTTGGCGCTCCCAAATTAGAGGGTGTTGCACAAAAAAAAAAAAACAGAATTTTTACCTTATGTAAAAGGGTTGTCTACAACACTTGTGTGACCTCCCAGCAATGATTAGAGCTGATACCTGGAGTCTGTTGTAGGTGCAAGATGAGCAAAGGAAACTTTCTTTACAGCTTAAATCAGGGAGGCTGTAAACAAGCAGGGTTGTGTTGCTTTTAAGGGCTCTAGGTAATTCTGCTTCTTGTGAAATACCTTACCCAGCCCTGCAGATTTTTTCTTAATTAACTAATAATGCTTTTGTGTTCCATGTCTTTTTGTGTTTGGGACATTGGGCAGCAGAGACTGATTGAAAAGGTTGTATATATTTGATTTAGTGGGGATAGGGAAGGGGTGATAAACCTTGGCATTATGTACATTTCTGTGCTGCAGTGCCATTCACTTTTAATGGACCTGTAATGCACTACGGTGTGCTGTGTGAATACCCTTTTTTGTGCATTCTTCTACTTTAGAAATACAATGGTGTGAATTGACTTAAGACTTGGGGTACATGCTGTTGGAAAGGATTTTTCACAATCCTTTCCAATAACAAAAGACTGAGCAAGCGCTGAATCTGCTCTATGAAGAGGAGGGAGAATGACGGAGCGGCACCCCACTGCGTTCTCTTCCCTACACTTTGATTATGATCGGTCGTGGATAGATCCATAAATGATGTCCACTGTACAAACTTCAGATTCTTGTTCGATATCAGTCCTAAAGGCGAATATTATATTATGTGTGTACCTAGTTTTAGGTAACACTAGTGGTATTTGAGAATGCCTAGAAAAGGCACCCATGTGCCTAGTTTGCATTGCTGTTTTGGCAGTGGTCTCCTTTGACCTTTGTATCATTGTATACCAAATTCCTTTCTAATGGAAGTAGCTTCATTCAGACTTTGGTATGGGTTTGCACTGCTATGATAAAGACAGTAAGTGGCCTTTCAAGTAGGTGTGGTGTTACTGTGCAGGGGTTTTAGGATGGTTTGATTTTTAGTAGGTATTATATGGAACTTTAATTCTTTATTATACTTTAATAGTACCTGAACCTGAAACTTGTGGCTCTACCTGATGTTTTATTCTGATTATCTAGTGGCTAGAGAATTCATTAGGAGTAGAGAAGCTGCCCCATTTGCAAGTGTGACTATTGACTGATGAGAAACCCCTTTGGTTTCAGATGGCCAACTATAGACCTTGCAAGCTATAATTCTAATCACAGATGTCATTCATATTGCCATCACTGGAAATGATCTTTCATGAGTGTTTCCAGTGACAGAAGTACACACACACACTACCAATTCAGTTCTTTGGGAAGCGTGGGAGGACGAGATAGCAGGACCATGCTTTGCTTTCCTCCTGTAAGCTGCAGGGTCTGGGTGGCAGTGCGTGTGAGAAACAAATGAAGAAGGATTTTAATTAGTTGACATACCGTTGAGGTTTGGGTCATAGTAAGTGGATTTGGTTCCTGCTCAGACTGCCATACAGGGGTCTTTACTTATACTGTACCTTTAAATTACCCTGAACTGTGGAAGCTGTGCCCATATCATATAAACAAGCAGTAAAAGCACTTTTATAACAAGCCTTATTTATTTCTGTATCTTGTGTGCTAAATGTACATAGGTGAAGTCAGTAAGTGACAAGCCTAAACTTTTGGAATGCGAATTTGTGGTATTGGATGGGTGATGGAAAACCTGCTCTCTGCAGCCCTGAATTATTCCCTGTGAGTGACAGTGCAAGTATCTTGACCGCAGGCGCAATTGTCATTAGTGCGGAAATGGTAACCTTTAAGGTGGAACACCACACTAAAAATTAAAGGACCAGACAGGTGGTTAATGTTAAAAGGGACAGGCAATGTCTCTTCTACAAAAACCCGACTTGCCTTGCCTATGGCAAGATGGCTAAAGACTGTCTCTGGAAAGAAGAAAGGAAGATGGCAGCTCCCAGTGATATAATGTAAGGGTAGGGTAAGCGTTCTTACTTTTTTTATTATTAAACAGGATTTATTTAGCGCCAACATTTTATACAGCGCTGTACATTAAATAGGGGTTGCAAATGAAAGACAGATACAGACAGTGACACAGGAGGAGGAGAGGACTATGCCCCGAAGAGTTTACAATCTTGGATATTTACTTCCGCACCTCTGAGAAATAGGAAACCTTAATGACAGCTCAAGCATCATCAGGATTTCCCTTTCCTCAGCCAATCAGCGAGCAGAGCAATCAGCGGAGCTCTGCTATGCTGACAGCTCTGCTCCCCTGATTGCTCCCCCAGCCCTAGAGGAGCTGTGACATGTGTTCTGTATCTGTAGCACATGTCACAGCTCCTCTAGGGCTGCGGGAGTAATCGGGAGCAGAGCTGTCAGCATAGCAGAGCTCCGCTGATTGCTCTGCTCCCTGATTGGCTGAGGAAAGGGAAATCCTGGTGATGCTTTAGCTGTCTTCAGGGTTTCCTATTTCTCAGCCAATCACAGAGCACTAGAGATGAATAGGCACAAGGCTCCCCAATCAAGTCTAGTGCTGAATGGCTGAGAAACGTAAAACCCCAGCCATCATCGAGCACTAGAGGTGAATGGAGAGACTTGTCCTTATTTAACCCCTAGTGCTCTGCGATCCCTCACTGTCAGGAGGTGTCCCATGAGCTGTGCTCATGTCATGATTGCAGCCATGGAAATCATCCTGTCATTGGGATAACCTGTAAAAAAAAAAAAAAAAAGTTTAGTTGCACAAACACACACATTTAATAAAATAATTAAACATTAAAGCCTTGTCCATTTTTTTACACATATTTTAACCCTTTCAGGGAATTAGTAAGGGGTTTAATGTACCCCTGTACTCATTCCCTGAAAGCGTTAAAAGTAAAACGTTTAGAAACGCTTATGTAAAATCGCTGCAATTCGCGTTAAAGCGCGTCATAGGCGTTTATAAAAGTTTTTTAGCGTTTTAAAGTTAAGCTTTAAAACGCTTTTAAAAATGCATAAAAACCAATATAAATATGGTAGGAACGTTTATATGCGTTTTTAAAACCGTTCATGTAGACCCAGCCTTAGTTGGTTTGGAGAGATCTGTGGCTGTTGGTGAGAATGAAGTGTATGATTGACCCAATATGGCATGGTTTCCTAATTCTACTTTTTTTGTATGAATATGAATTATTGAACCAACATTTTTGCCATTTCAGCTGACAAGTAGCTGTAAAGTTTAGTTGTCTGACTTAACTGCAGTGCTGAGTATGTAGGTCTGAAAGCATGTGACTGGTTAAAATAAAACAAGAAAGTATGAGCTTTTTATTTACAAACATACAGGTTGATTTGCCTGAAACAGTATTGCCTTCTGTTTGGGCTGACAACGCAATGCCTATAATCCTAGTAATCATTATTGGGCCTTCCTCCTAGTCTACAGATTTCCAACCATACTCTCTTACCTCTCCTACCCAACATGCATATGCTGGTTTCTTTATCAGCATTATAGTGCTGCAGCCTTGACTCTATTCTGCCTTTGCATACACTGTGCAGGATAGAGCTCTAGGAACATGTCGTTTTGGGAAAGTGGCTATGTCAATAGAAACTGAGCTGCATCAGTTGCCCTTGCAAGCTAATTATGCCTTATAGTGGTTTCATCAGGAGGCAATAAGAGATTTTGAAAAAAAATAATGCTGATATATGATGGGCATAACTGGAGGGCAAGAAGAATAAATGTGGTACATTTCAATAATGCATGGCTATGCACTTGGAAAGCTAGATGTCTGATTAAATGCTGACACAAAATAAAGGGACAATCTTTAAGGATGTCAATAAGTATAGAGTTGTGGGCTTGCTTTCAAACCAGACCTGCACTTTAATATTAAACTGCAAGCATTTAGGATATTTATTGCTGAAGGGACATGCAATGTCCCTTCTAAAACAAACTACCATGTCTGTTTGCAGTCTTAACTATAATATATAGTTTATAATATGCTGAGCTGCGCATAGCACCTTCCAAGCTGACAAGAGGTGAATATACTTTATACCTATAGGTCTTTACTTCGTAAAGTTTCTGATAACTGTACTAAACAAAAAATGAAGGTACTGTTAAAGTTAGGTTTGGATGACAATCTGGACATGCACAAAACACTTCATACCTTTAGTAAGAAATATGGAGATGGCTTGATGTTGTTGTACTGCAATTGCCCGACCAAGCCTGCTACCTCATGCCTCAAAGCACAATCACTGTAGCATTGCAAAGAAGGAAATAGAACATATTCTTATTTACCTTCAAGGTCCGTTCACATTAGCCTACTCCTGCTCATTTAAACAGCAGCATGTTGTCTGCATTTATGGCAGCACTTGTTAAGAACCATGTAAGGTGAGCTGTTGTGTCCTCCCATGGTCCCAAATTCTTCCATCCAAGAAAGCAGCTGGTAACCATTTTTTTCACATGACTTTGGTGGAATGTGGCACCGTTCCCAGAAGGGACAAGTTGCATTGGGCTTCGTAGTGCTTTTGGAAGAACTGGAGCTGTGCACAATGTCATTACCTGTAGTGTGCCAACTGTGCAGGGTTTTTTTTTTTTTTTGAGTGTGAAAGGGCATGTAATGTATTGTCACCCAGACCAATGCAAGCCAAGTACACTGAGAAGGTGCAGTGTTCATTCTAAATGGCAGATTATTGCACCAACTGGTAATAACACGTTACTGTGCTGTGTTCTCCCCAGAAATTTTTTTCAGCCGGTTGGTGGGAAGCTGTAGCCGGGTGGTAAAAAAAGGGGTGTGGCAAAACACAGCAAACTTAGTGCTCCCAGTTGTATATGCCATGGGTATCCAGTAACCTCTTATTGTTTCAGTATTCTACCCTCTCCCTATACTTTGTTCCAACTTTGTAATGCCTGCCTCATTAGTATATCCAATTTTTCTATTCTATGTATTTTGCCACAACTGTCCTATGCCATGTATTGTGACCCAACTTCCTAGTGTTCTAGGTTTTAAGAGTGTAATCATTTGTAGTAGTGTAATAGTATAATGAATGTGGTGTAACAAGTTAGGCTTAGTTCATATTAGCAGCAAAAAACATTTACCCCTTCTGAGTGACTTCTGGCGGTAAGTGCTGGGCTTTTTCAGAGTTTTTTAAGCAGCAGTGGTTCCTGGCATGAGGAATGGACAAATGTAACCTTACTGCCGGTGTTAATTCAGCCCAACTTCAGATGTGCTCCTGTGTCTATATTTAAAATGAACTTTTGTGAAAACTTTTTTTTTTTCACTTGATTCTTTTACAAAATTAGCTCAGTGGGCCCACGCTGGCCTAGCTTCCACCTTCTCTCTAATGCTAACTTGTACATCCAGCACTGCCTTGCACTGCGCATGCATAAGATTGAACACGTTTTACATTATAAGAAAGCCTCTGAAGATGCATGCACACAAGGAGCAATGCAGAGCCTCATGGGATATGTGACACAAATATCCCAGGAGGCTGCGGATTTCCCCTTTGGTCTTTAATGAAATGGAAGTAAAAACTGAAGGGGAGAGGTCCTCTCCAAAAAAGTGTAAAAACAAAAAAAAAAAAGCACATTTTTTCATTACATAACAGAGAAAGTCACTCTTTAATATAATATTAAAAATGTGGGGATGCTTTAATAGCATCATGCATGTGATATCAGATGGGGACAAGACAGACAGTGACCCCCTTTCATCACCTTCCATATTCTATATAAAAACACTGTCTGTGACGTTTATCCGCAGTGTGTAATGATGTCATCGGCAGCGTAGTGTGATAGCTGTGTGAGTGTAAAAGCTGCTTGTCATATTCTGCAGCCTAACAACTCGCTGTGTTCAAACCTTCATATCTCCTAAACCGTTGGTTGTATTGACTTGAAATTTTTAAGGTACACGTGGGGGCATAGGAAACCTAAACTGTAGGTGCAAGTTGGGGACACTTGTGGTTAAACCCTTCTAAAAAGTAATTAGTATGGCATTATGAGAACATAAATCTCTACCTAGCAAAGTTTGCTCCCTGCTCTGTTACACATATCTGTCTGCATCTTACCTCAAACCCCAATTTCTCTAGAATTAAGAGGTGCAGGGAAAAAATATAGGTGGAAGTGGGAGACACGTGTGGCTATCACCTTTCATCACCATGGCATCAATACAACATAAAAATGTACTTACTTGTTACACATAACTGTAACCTTCATTAAAATTTAGTGGGCAGAGTTCATTTTCCAATGATGCCATAGTGATGAAGTTTTAGGGGATGTTAGTCACAGATGTTCCCTACTTGTACCTATATTTTTTGGTTTCTTACACCTCCCCATTACCCAATTGAAGTTCAGAATGTTAGATAAGTGAACAGGAATGTGTAACGGCAGGGAGGCCCATTTTGATTGGCTGAGATTTTTTTTTGCTCTAATGATGCTGTAGTAATGAGATTGTAAGGGGAGAATGTGCCCGCCACTTGCACCTATATTTTCAGTTTTGTACCCCCCATCTCAAAGAAATTGGGGTTCAAAGAAGAGAAGCAGATAGTAGTTTCATAGGTATAGATTTGTGACAGGTAGGTATATATTTAGGGGCTCACCCCAATGCTCCTTGCTATGTTAGTGGCCCCGGGGTCCCCAATTTGGGACTCCTAGTTGCACTTTCCTCTGAAACAGCAACCCCAAAGTTCCGTTTTCATAACTTTTTACATTTGTGACCCCCATATCTTAAAATTCGTTAAAGCTGGGGGGCTGAAATTTTACTAACTAGTATCTATGAGGGTCCCCTGTACACCCTGAAAAATACAGGTCATTGTGACATACAGTTTAGGAGATATGGAGGTTTGTACACAGAGCTGTGAGAATGCAGAACCACATGCGGACATCACTCGCAGCTCTAGCAGTGGATAATTTTCACCGGCAGATTTATTTATTTTTTTTTTAAATAGAAATCCGAGCTTGTGCTATGAGATGGGGGCGGGGCTGCCTGTGTCTCCTTCACATGAAGGCTGAACTGTGTGTGCTCACTTCTCATTGGCAGCAATCCTCTGAACGGATGACAGCAGAGCATAGATGGCACAGAGCAGCCTCACTGAGATCCGTGCACAGGATGAGAGCTGCCGAGGAGAGGTGGGCGGGGTATTCAGAGCAGCTGGGCGGAGCAACCGGCTAAAACCCTCTGGGGAGAACTGTGTGTTTTAGTAGCATGCACATTATCTCAGTACAGTGGTGTGGATGAGCCTTTAGAGTCTGACTCGGTACAAATATATGGATGAGAACATTCAGAGAAGGTCAGATGTCTTCAAATTCTGTGTCGTTGATTCAAAGTAATAAAATGTCTGCATGACGAATATGGAAATAGGTTCTTGAGTTAAATGACCCTTTTTATAAGTGTGTTGTGGTGGTGATATTCTCCTATCTCATTCAGAAAAAAAAAGTGGATTTCAATCCCACCACAAAAAAAATTATCAAATGTCTCTAGTCCAGGGTTCCACTCTATATCCTCTCCTGGGTTGGTAAGAGCGACCAAGATTAATTTATTCCTCTAGATAGTGCTGAGCCTGGGCATCCTTTTCTTTACTGATTTTCTACTTGTAAGAAAGAAGGAAATTCTTGCTCCATATTACAGACCTACTGGCCCTGGTTAGCTGTTGTATCTAGAGGAGAGAAAGTAATTTTACACCGGTACGAACAGGTAAATTAGCTCTGTGGTTTTCTTGCTTCTTGGGAATCTGGTTTATTTTTGTTGTTTGTACAGATGGAATCACTGATTTCTCTATGGTTAGTTCACAGGGCAATGGAGACTGATTTCCACAAGCCATCAAGTTCACCTGTATAGATAATAATTGCCCCCTAAGTGATTAGACTGCATTTTTTGTAGAAATAAGATTCCTCAGAGAATTTCAGGGCAGTTTTGACTCTAGATTTATATCTGTATTAATAAATGTGTAACTAGTATCACTGTAGAATACCCATTATTTTCCTATGATCATAAGGTGGGTGAATCTGGACATAGTATATTTGGTTAGAGGAATACCTAGAATGAGATGTGATTTATAGACTTCCCTCAAGCTTCCTGTTTTACCTACAGGACAGAAAGTGAAGGTATATCTCTTGAATGATAAACACATGGCAGCAACAAAATCACCATGTAACTAGTATTACATCATTTGCCCACCTAATTTCTTGTTTGTTTTTCCTCTATAAGCTATTTGCTTCCTTTTTTATCAATCATTTAGCTATAGCTTCACTTGTGGGAAAATCCTAGGGTGGTTAGTGTAGTAATATCTGTGCTGATAACAGAGTGTGAGAGGCAGTACTATGAGCTGGAAAATGGTATGCCCATGAAGTTTACTGTTCTGCTGTCAGTGTCTTAATTTGCACAGACCTTTGCTAAACTTGAACTCAGAGGGAATCACAAAGCAATTCAGTAATTCATTCCTCCAAAGGGTTTACCTCCTTTAGTGATGGTGTGCCTAAATGAACGCAGACCTAATGCAGGAAGAGCTGAGGTGTGAGATTTATTGTGCTCCCAGAATTGACAGTGGCTAAACTGTGTGAAAGACAAACTTAGCATATAGTAAGATGTTTATGAATTAGGTTTTAGGTTTGCCTCAATTCTTTAGCACAAGCGAATGTATTTGGCTGATTTCTATAAGGAGTTGCCTAGTGGGAGAATCATGTATAGCGCTGGATAATAGTAAGGGGATGTCGAGCTGTCAGGGCATTGTATGCAATTCTGGATTTTTTAGTAGAGGAGAGCAAACATTTTCTGTTATTTTGTTCCCAGTAATGTACCACTTTGGTTACTCAGTGTGCCAATTTGTCACAGCCTAGCCCCGAGGCTGCAATATTTATTGCTTTGGGCCTGTTTGGCACATGCTGTGACTGTTTGGAAAAACTGGTGCCCTGAGTGTACTGCACGGTGGTTATTTTCCATTTTTGCTCTGGATGGGTAAGGGGTGAGATGAATAAAATGTGACAAACTGCAAAACATTCTGCTGCTTCTGCTTTTTTTCGTACATACTAGACCACTGACTAGACATACTGACTACACTGGTAAAAGGGCAGAGAGGTGACTGCAGAGGACCCATTTTTTTCCCTATACGTGCCCATCACATGGGTGAGGGGTGCCCTTTAAACAGAATATATGATGAAATAAGAAGTAAATATTCCCTGGAATGAGACATGATTTGGAGAATTCCTCATACTTCCTGTTTAGGAAAATCCTAAACTCAACAGATTTGCAGAAAAGAAACTTGACAAGGGTTGTGACCCTTAATGTTTCGAAAAAAAACGCTTGGCTTTATAAATGCTTTCTGGTATTTAAACAAAGTAACTTAATCACATGACCTCTGAACTCTGTATATTCCTCAGGAAATTTAAGCTGGGTGGGAAAAAGCTGTAGCTGGGTGGCAGCTCCTAAATCGTGACCCAAATTTCCAGTAAGCACCCCAAAACATCCAGGTGGTCACTGAAAGATGCTGGGGGGCGGGGGAAACTAAACTTTTTTTTAAATGTATAGAGAGCAGTACTAGACATCTAATCTTATAAATAAAAAGTTTTGGGCTTTATTAACCAATCTGGCCAGGATGTCTTTTTCTGACTTTTAAATGTCTAAGCTTTCATTGCAAGATGAAGGTTTCTTTATTGATTTTGCTCATAAGTGACTTTTGCTCCCCTTCCCCCTGTTGACCGGACATCTGGAATTTACTAATCAGCTCACAAATAGGAATGTAAAGAAAAAATTTCACTTCTTTCCTCAAAAGAAATCTGCAAAACAATCTAAAGCATAGCTAACTGCATGAACCAAAAACTGGATACTGTAGATTGCCAGACCCAGATTTGGTGGCTGCATTCATTTTATTTTCGGGCTAAAACCATTTCAGGAAAGAAAAAGCCTGGTGTTCTTGTGAAAAGTGCAGTGTTCTTGTCTGTTGCTTCCTGCGAGCTGTAATGAAAGTATACAATATGTCCCCTTGTGTAATCTCACTTCCAAGTTTATGGACTTGGACAAAGACAAATATGCTTGAAGTCCCTGTTTTTGATTACGAAAGTAGTGACCTCTATAGACAGGTAGGTAGGAGGTAGAGTGAGCATATCTACTCTGGGAGGTAAGTTGTATTTTCAGGATTACTATGTGAAAATAGGGGTCCTAAAACATTTCTCTGTTTTAGAAAGAGTAGGCATAGTGAGCTCTGTGCTGGAGTGACAGCAGTGCTTTTCTTTAGATATACAGCACAGTGTGTATGGGACAAGGTGCTTTGCTTGCATGATGGTGATAATAAAAGGTGGGGTGGAGGGGGCCTTAGTCAAATACAGCAGCCGTATCTATGGACTAGTAGGCTATAGTATGAGAATTTTGGCCCCTGTGTTTTGACAAGCATTTAAGTTAAATTCCAGCCTCATTCTTAGTCTTGCACAATTGTATGCAGGCTCCTTTCTTGTATTAAATATGCTTACTCTGATTTCACTTCATGCCTTCAGCTTACTAAATGGTACAGTAAAATATGCATCAAGTCTGATAGAACTTGCCTTATTTTCCGGCTTAAAGATATTTCCCTTCTTCTCTCCCCCCCCACTCATTTAGTGGAACCCCAGGGTTCTTTCAAAGTTGTTAGGGTTTCCTTGAGCAATGAATAGTTTGTGTCTCTCAGGTCAGTTTAATTGACAGCAGTGATCTTTTTGGCTATCTGTAAAAATTTTGAGGCATGTAGGTAGCTTGATAGTCTGCCTTCACATCATGCAACAGGAAACAACGTGCTGCAACTTTGTTGCTATTTTTATTTTCCATTCCTTTCTGTGTTGTGTTGACTTAAAGGGAAGATTAAGGCTAGGTACACATGTGCAAATGTTATCACAAACTTCTCATTAAAAGTTTCTCATTAAGAAATATGGTTACTGTCACCCACACTGCACAGTACAGTTCCATTGAATAGAAATTCCCAGCTGAAATTGGTAAAACTTGACTGCCCACTTAAGGAACTAAAGTTCCGCTTTTAAAAATCTATGATCCATGGTCATTATTGCAGAAAGGGACAGATGATGTCCCTTCTGCAATAATCTCCCCAATCTAAATTCCCATTTATCTAGCAAAAAGCTGAGCTGCACATGCACTGGATACCTGGCAATACCAGATTCCCCTGCACGTGCTGTAAATTAATGAACTTCAATCAAGATGACCAGAATTTGTCTACAGGATAAGAAACAAAAAGCAGAAGATGGCCCTGTGTAAGAACGGGCACAGGTGTGATTCGCAGGTTTATTACTACTTTAACTGGTCTCATTGACCAGTAATGTTTGGGAATGCTGGAGTTAGTGAATTGGAAGTATATTTCTGCGGCAGCCTTTATTTTTGGGGCTGTTGACATAATCTGACAAAGTGTCCCAGGCCTGCTTCGTTATGGTGATTGACTTGTCGGCCACTTGAATAGTGTTTGTATGGTAATTCCCCAACATTGTGGTGTCATCTCAATATCTCTACGTAAACTCAAGCTAAGCCTGTAACCTCATCCAAGCATCCAAAGATTAGAACCTCTGACCTGAACCCCCCCCCAATTCTTTTTCAGAGAAACCCTAATTTACAGGCTAATAATATCTTTCAAATGGGCTGGAAACCATGGGAGACGTTGATGAGGGAGTTTTATCATTTTTAGTCGTGTGTTTAAAGAGAGGTGGTTGATTTGCAGTTTCAGGGTGCTTCATGTAGCGTCTCATGCTAAGTTGTCCCATCAGCTGTTTCCATTCAAACGTCTGCTAAGTTTGTGGGAAGTATTAGACCGTCTAGCTTTTGATGCATTTGGGAGGACAAAATACAAAAAATTAGCAAGTTTCCAATTCCAAAGGCCAGCTTCTGTGCAAGATCATCACAATGCTGGACAAATATTATTGTAGCAGAATTTCTGAACTCTTTCCAACCGAATTGAGCAAATGTTAAAACGCCATGGAATGGTTAGTGGATGATTTTGGGAGCTTGGAAAGAGGGGACTTTACTTCAGCTCATTCATCAATATGAGAAAAAAAAGTCCTGAAAGTGTATCTCTGGGTAAAACATTTTTCTTTAGCTTTTGTAGAATTAGAAACAATCCTGCAGTCTGCATTATCTGACATTTCTAGCTGTTTAGAATGCTGGTTTCTCCCTACTTCATGCTTTAGAATGCCTCCCTTCTCTTAAGCTGCGTACACACTTCCAATAATTATTGTTGTAAACGAACAACCGATCGGCCGAAAAACGTTCACGAAAAAGGTGACCAACGACGCCGATGAACGAGGATTGTCGTTGGAAATGAATGACCGTCACGGCAGATCTGATTGGCTGACAATCGTTCACTATCTATCGTGTGTACAGTTGTTCAGTGATTGTGCATATTTCTGCAATACACTTTCTCCTTCACATGTCACTCACTGCATTGTTCAAACGATTGTATCTAGCCTGTGTACACTATTGGTGGATTATATTTGAACGATCGTATCCTTACAGCATGTTCAGAATTGTGCACAATATGATTGTTCAAGTATAATCGTGCATAATCGTTGATCGGTCGTAATCTTTCATTTTCCAACAATAATTATTGGAAGTGTGTACCTAGCTTTAGTCTGAGGCTTCTTGTGGGGGGCGGGGGCAGGGGGGGGCCAGGGGGGGTGATGCAGGTAATGACTGTGGTAGATGCTAAGCATTCAGTGGTGAAGTAGAATCGTTAAATCCCCCCTACCCAGCAAAAAAAAAAAAGTATACACATCAGTGTGATAGCTTATTACTTTTGGTAAGTTTTCTTTAAGGAAATAACTAAATAGCTCCCCTTACTTTACCTGAGCTGTAATGTGTGAGTGTAGTGCATTTGGAATTGTTTTTTCCTTGTGTGTGTGTGTGTAGACCAGAGCTGTACCCATCCCTTTCCCCATCTCCTCCAGTATATAATGGATTGGGGAGGGATGGTGTTGGTTCAGGGATAGAGCTGGTTGCCTGGATACAATGTGTAGCAAGAATCTTGTAGATGCAAGTTGGTCTTTTAGAGCATACACTTCTAAAGCCGCATACACAGTTGCAAATATAGTCCTTGGAAAAGATCTTACATACATACATACAGCACCATTCTGCTCAATGGAGAGGGGAGGGGGAGAGCGACGAAGCTGCACGCTCTCCCCTTCACTTGCATTAGGATCGTTCATTGTCTGTGGATCCACCAGGAGGATGAATGAGGCGTGCTGTACACACTTCAGATTCTCGTCTGATATCAGCCCTGAGCTGATAATCAGGCGAGAACCGTTGAAAGCGTGTATGTAGCTTAGGAACTATCAGCTGGCACAGAAAATCCTCTGCATAAACTGGCTACATGTGTGGAATTGTAGCCTGCTACTCTAATGTAGCATCATAGATAAAGAAAAAAAATCTTGCTGGCTGAAGTGGCCTTCTGAAGGTGGACATATTACTGTAAAGGTTTGTGTAAAAAAAAAAAAAAAAAAATCTTCTTGTTGGGTCCCTGTTACCCCCTGATACGGAGGTTTATTTTATTTTTGTAATGCCGTAGAACACTGGTCAGATTGCCAATTGCAATTGAGTTAAAAATAATAATAAAATAAATGAATGGCGATCAATTAGAAACAACTTGGTATTTGGATATTACTTCAACAGTGTATAGACAGAAGGGGAGTGTTTCATCCAGTTTATAAGTTCCCCTTGAAATCTGTTTAGGCTGCCTATTCTAGTGGTGTTGCCTGTCAGGACCCGAAGATGTCTGTACTAGGACACGGAGCATAATACCCATCATTTCACTTGCCTAGCTGGTGAGCCTGGATTTTTTTTTTACTATTCTATTGATTTTTATGCATAAATAAATCAATATTTTTCCTTCGTGGTAGTACTGGACAGTAATTTGTAGTTTGCACACAGCCAGTAGTGAGACACTCCACAAATCTTTGTGGCTAATCCTGTACGGGATGTGATCTGTGTTTAATACAAAAAATACTGTAATATCTGAGTGCGTTTAGTGAAATTTTTGTATAACTTGGACTGGTGGCATGACAAAAACTTGCGTTATGTTCATAGCATTCCATAAGCTCCAAATCCCAGGGAACTCTTATGCAAATGATAAAGTTGAACCTTGCCATTGATGCAAAGGAGGCAATAGTGAGTGGTATTAGGAGGGTTGGATCACCTCAATATAGAGAACCTTGTATTAAAGCCCAACTTGTGACTTGCAAGGCCATATTTCTGAAACAAGCATGCCGCAGACATGAGTTGTGTGGTTAACACCTGAGCATTTTACTCATTTTGGTTAAGCAATTTAGAAAGTATTCAAGGCAGACATTCTCAACAGACCCTTTTAGCCGGGCACCCCACCCGCCACTTTTCAGTAACCACCAGGCTGTTTTTTGGGTGGCTCCTAAAAAATTGGGGCTGCCAACCATCTACAATTTCTTCCCACCCGGTTTAAATAAATTTCTGGGGTTAGAACCAGACAAGCTGGGTTTTTTGTTGCCAGAAGGTCATGGCATGTTCAGACATCAGTGGATCTTTAAACTGATTGTAGGAGTTAATTTTGATATTGCTGTGGTAAAAATTACATTGTTAGAATTGTTAAAAGCAGAGAAGATCTGATAGGCGTTCAAACCTTTGTCCCACTTTCCTTGAAAAAAGAAGTTGCTCCAGGTAGCAAAAATCTCCCATCACCTGCAACAGGTACCAGAAACAGGGAAATTGACCTGGATACCCACATGACAGAATGGCGGGGGGGGGGGGGGGGGGGTTAAGAGCTGGAAATATGTACATTTTGGGGAAGGGGGGCTCACTACATTTTTGCCCCATTTTAACTAAAAACTTCCTGACTTCTAGCTGCCAATTATTTATTTTTTGTTCTTTTATGTACCTCCCCAGTCATTCAATTACTGGCATGAAGTAAACAAGGGTCTTGTGACCTGGTGACAATTCTCCATTCTCTTGGTGCCAAATCACTAAATTGGTTACCTAGTTACAGTGCAATTCTCTGAGGAGGCCAGCTTTTTTGCTTGATGAGGTTGGCCTGTCTATTTGAATTTTTATCTTGCCTAGGCACTGCAGAAAATCCAGTAGGATTTTGGTGTATTATGTACTAGGTTGCATACACACGTTAGACTTTTGTGGTTGGAAAGGATCCTTCACAATCCTTTACAACATCAAAAGACGGAAAGATGCATGAATGAGCACTGTACATACAGCTCCGTTCTGCTCTATAAAGGGGGGAGAATGAGCGAGTGTCACTCCACAGCGCTCACTCCGCTCAATCGTTTGTGAACCTGCCAGGATGGATGCATGATTGACATTGGGCGGCCACTGTACACATGTCAGATTCTCTTCCGATACTAGCCCTGAAATGACAATCAGATGAGAATCATCTAACGTGTGTACAGTGTAAGAATTGAGCTTGGTTTTTTATTTGGTGAGATTTAGGCTAGTCTCGGTTGAGTGTTGGTGCATGGTGTTACTTTCTTAATGGGTAAAGGGCGGCACTGATATGTGTCTGTTAGAACAGCCTTAAGGTTATTGAAGTTCTGTCTCATCCCACAAGCAGCAGTTGAATTACCTGATTAGAGGCTGAGCCTGTTTAACATTCAGTTAGCTTGTTCTAGTAGGTAGTTCATGTGAATATTTTATCGCTGTCCTTTAAAGCAGCGGTCAACAACTGAGGTCCGCAAGAAAACTTTAGTGGTCTGCGGCCCTGGCCGGTGCGCCCCGCCTGCGGGGTCCTTCTGACCCAGCTCTGGGGGGGCACCGGTCCAGAGACACAACCTGCCCACCCCCCTGAGCCTACAATCCGTACGGGAGACATAGTCCGCGGCTCTGGCCGGTGCGCCTTCTCCTGACCCCGCTGGGGGGAGGGCAATGGCCAGAGCCATGTACCATCAAAATCATCTCGCAAACCACCATTTGGCAATCGCTGATTTAAACAACATTTAGATAATGAGTAGTTGTTACTTACAAGTATCCAAAGTAAACCATCACTGTTACACTAAGGACTATAGCTTTGTAGCCATTTAAAGAAAGATGGTCTGTGGGACATACAACATAAAACACAGTGGTAGATGGTGGAGAAAAAGTCTCTGCTGTTCATAATTCTAACGCTGAATGATGGAACTCATGAAGATTACAATCTTACAGCTATAACAACAACTGTGTATCATCTGTGAATGAAGTAGTTAAAGATGTCTGACAGCAAGAGAAAGAGTACATGCAACACAAGATGAATTGTGTTCTTCCCTTATGTATGTTTTCCATAAAAATGGTTTATGTGCTCTCCTCTGAGTGTTCATTGTTCTCATCCAATATATTTCACAAACCACTGTTACATTTCTTTTGTAAAACTGCAGAATAAAATGTATTTCATGTTTATTACTTGGCAACTGCTGGAGGTAGACACATGCTCTTTATTTCTAACTTCAATTCATGTGTCTTTTGATCTTAGTAAAATAAAGACCAGCCAGATAAAATGTGAACAGACACTGATCTAGATTACTGGTAGTAACTGTTTTCCTAAAGAGAAACTCCAGACTGCCACTGAACATATTGACTGTATGGTTCTAAAGCTAATTAAGAAAGAAAAGAACAGATTCTCTCCTTTCTATTTGGCTTACATTTGCCTTATTAACAATTACTTCTATCAAATGCTTATGTGTAACTTCTATGATTTTACTTAACCTGCGGGGTCCTTCTGACCCAGCTCTGGGGGGGCACCGGCCAGGGCCGCAGACCACTAAAATTTTCTCGGCCAGAGCCTCGGACCAAGTCCCCCGTACAGATCCCAGGCTCAGGGAAGCGGGCGGGCTGTGTCCCTGGACACAACCTGCCCACTCTCCCATCTTAGGCTCAGATCTGGGATGGGAGAGTGGGCAGGGTTATGTCATGATGACGTCACTACAGGGGAGGTTTCTCCCCCTTTGATTGACACCCGGGTCCCCACGCATGCGCAGTCAGGAGCCGGTAATTTTAGTTGTCTGCAGAACCGAAAAGATTGGCGACCACTGCTTTAAAGCTGGAACTACTTGGCTTGTTTATGCCAAGGGACCCCAAACCCAAACATATTTGTCTGATTCCACACATCGATGTCATACCATTGAATGCAGGGTCAATAGTGCTGCATTGCCTGGGAAGTATGCTTGGCCCCCACCCTCAAAAATGGGCATCAAAACAAGGAAGAGGAGCAAGGGTTTATGTACAGATGGAATATCCCCACTATGGTGGAAAGCATGGGTGGCCGGGGGTGGGGTAGTTTATTTTTTATTTTATTTTTTTTAATTACAAACTACAACCACATAAAAAAGTAAAAAAAAAAAAAAAAACATTTAAGAATACACACATAGTAGTGGTGATAGAATCGCTGCATTGGCAAAGTGACAGTGCAAACACCATTACCAATACCTTGTATAAACATTTATCGTTCATAGAATTTCAAAAAATGAAGGTATGTAAACCCACACAATGAACCTTATGATTTGCTAGAATTGGGAATACGGGACCTGCGTTTGCTGCCTCAAAAGTTTGGGCTGCTGGAGTTCCATCTAGAGAACAGACTAGAAAAAGTAGCTGCGCTGGCAGCATATTTTCTTTTAACCTAGGCCTTACAAAATTGTAAAGGCATTGGGATGAACACTCTGTACCTCCTAAAACATCAGCAATTAGTAGTAGTTTTTCATTTAATTGTTATGCGTAACACAAATAACTTTTTTTTAAATAGATTTTCTTAAATAGATTGTTTTGTGGTGTGCCCCAGGATTATTTCAATGTAAAAAATGTGCTGTGGTTCAAAAAAGGTTAAAAAACACTGTTCTAGTTTATGGTAGTGTGGAGTGCAGCAATCTGGGAGATTATGGCCTTAAGTGTTCTGTTTTGTAACTAAAATATTCCCTTCCTAAGTAAATCATGGTTATCAAAGCCTTTAAATCGATACCTTTCTAGTTACATTCTGTGTTCAACTGACCACTGAATTTTGGTTGTAGAATGGAAATTTTTCTGTAACAGCAGCTGGCCACCTGTTTGTCATTCCTGGAATGCTTGTTTCTTTACAGGCTGTTGGGATCTGAAGCAGAGATTTTTGTACAAAAGTTTAGTATGTATTTGGAATTTAGGTTTTACAAACTAGTTGGAGGAATCAAAGTGCATTATGGAGGCTGTTGGAAAGGTAACCATAATACCTGTTTTTGCAGGCCTGGTAATGTTAATTGCGGGAAAGTCTTGTTTCTTCAGGTTACATGGTATATGGCTGATTAACCGTAGGGCAGTCAAAAATATCACCTTCTACTTCCAGCAGCTAACTTTTGGTTACTATTCTTTAATTAGTAGTTAGTGTTTCTAGTGATACAATGTGTGGACCCTCTAATATCCCTGGCTCATCCCCAGGCTGCTTTAGATTCCTTTTTTTCCCCTGTTTTTCCCGTTTAGATGGGCAAACCTCCCCACTGTTTGCCTAGTGCTCCTTCCCATCCATCCTAAAAATATTCTGGGGAGAATACTGTTTGGTGCAGCTAATTTTCCAGAAGGCTTTGGAAACGGTATTTCGGGGCCCACAGTCTCCTCAAAGGACTCCTTGCCATGTCTTAATTTGTTGGCAGTTTTCTTCTTAGAACAGCCTTTCCCAATGTTTTTTAACATAGGGCAAACCTTGAGATAGTTTTCAGGTCTTCACATAAATCTCTCAGTATATTAGCATAGTGGTCAGTGGGAAGAATGTCACTCTTACAGATTGCAATCATTACAAGATCATTGGTGTCCTTTAAAGTGACCTGAGAGGTACAAGATTTATTTTGTGATTATTTGGCTATCCCTGCTCTTTTGTTCTTTTTACTGTTGTATCTTTGTTTGCCTTGATGCTTCTTTATGGGTTTTACTGCCATTCCAAATTTTGAATCATGGTAATAGTTATCTTATTCTTCATTGTCCCTGTAACTGGGATCGTGTTGAATTTCCCTTAAAGAGGAACTATTCTCAAAACTCAAAAACAAAAACACACTTACCTTCTATCCCGCAGGGCAGTCCGATCATTCCGGGGGTGTCCATCGTCTTGGCATCCATCCCCGAGCCGGCGCTCCGGGTGCCCCATCTTTGTCTTCCCTTCTGGGTTCTTACTTCTACGTCACCCGACCCAGGCGCTAGATCGGCGTAGGATAAAAAAAAATTTGTCGATCTCACTGCACATGGATGAGATCGGCAAACTTTCCTCTTTGAGCAAAAAGGCTCCTTCATGTCCTCCTATGCATGTCCAAGCCTGACGTCAGCATCCCGGGAGGCTTTGCACTCCCATTCACTCTCAACCGCCTAAGCAACCGAGAATTAAGGGGCGGTGCTGCACTTTTTTTTTTTTTTAAAGGGTGTTGTACCTAAAAAAAAACAACTGAATTTTTACTTTACATAAAAGGGTTCTCTACACATTTATGTAAAGTGAAAATTCTGAGTTTAGGTACGCTTTACCTTTTTTTCTGGACTATTGTCCTACGTAAAGGTAATTGTTTGGATGTCTGTTATGGCATTACAATTTTTCAACAAATACAATTATGTATGAGTAATTCTCAGCTCTGTTGCATGTCATGCTGCTTGACAGTTCAGATGTCTCCCTTTTGTTGTGCTTTAGGCTTGTTGTTGTCATTGGTGCCTTTTAGTCACTTGTCATCTGAACAGGTGTCCTTATTGGAAGATTTACCACGTTTTCTTGTAATAGTGACAACACCCAATGTTTAATGAATTTTGTCTGCAGTACAGGTACTTGGAATGCAGCGTGTTTTTATTATTCATCTTGTATGCTATTTTGAAACTAATGTTTGTTTTTTACTATACAGGCAGATCTGGAGAGGTGCCGAAAAAAATTTCCCTACTAGATGACATTTCATCGCAATGTCCGATCGTTTGGGGCAGTTATCCAAGGGAAAGGATGGGAAAAGCAAGTACTCGTCTCTCAACCTGTTTGAGTATAAAGGGAAGTCAATAGAAGCAATCAGAACAGGTAGCATTTTTTTAATCAATTCTGCCAAAGTGTGTGTTGTGTTTATAGTAGGTCATAAATCAGAATGTAGATAATCTGGGCTTCTGAAGCTTGCACCTTTGTACTAATGAAAGCATTTTTATTTTAAAGTTGTGTAAGGTGAATTGTGCTTGCCCTAAATCAGAAATCCTCTCAGCGTCTTGAGTATGTGTATACTATGGATTGCCAGAAGGCAGAACCCAAATATATAATTGTTTAAAAGGTTGGCTGGCCCCATTTTGTCCATCTCCTTACAAGGGGGTAGTGTAGTACACATTGCTGAGAATAAACTAATGGCCACAAACCTGTTAGATTGCCTATGCTTGACCCCCTGTCAACTGCTGAATGCCTGCATGAATGTCAGAACTGGATCATGGACCAGGAGGTCCGCTCTATTGAATCATTTTTTTTAACATCCTGGTAAAACCTTGCTGTCAGTTACATTTGCACACAAGACACACTCAGAGCTGTTGCAGAGTCAATGCCTTGAAGATTCACAGCTGTTTTAGGGACACAAGAGGGAGGGGGCTTACATAAATCTAGGCAGGTGGCTTTAATATTTTTGCTTGGCACCTATAATTGCAGGAAATTGGAAATGTGTCTAGCTCAGGGGTCTGCAACCTGCGGCTCCGGAGCCGCATTCGGCTCTTCAGCCTCCTTGTTGTGGCTCTCTTCGGCTGCCGCGGGGAGATCTCTGATGGGGGATCCCCTTCCTCCCAAGACACTGCGGAGGAGGGGGATTCCCTATCCGGTGTTCTAATGAAAAAAATCTACCCGGGGCGTGTACAAATGAAACAGGTAAAATTAAAAAAATATTAAAAGTTTATAAACTGTGTTATGTTTTGCGGCTCCAGACTATTTTTCTTTAGTGGAAGAGGGGGCAAAATGGCTCTTTTGATAGTAAAGGTTGCTGACCCCTGGTCTAGCTGATGACTTACTGTGCATCTATTCTTTTCCAGTTATACCTAGACATGGCTTGCAGAGTCTTGGGAAAGTTGCCGCTGCCCGGCGTATGCCACCTCCTGCGAACCTGCCAAGCTTGAAATCAGAAAACAAAGGAAACGACCCCAATATAATAATAGTACCCAAAGACGGAACAGGATGGGCAAACAAACAAGAACAGCCAGACCAAAAGAGGTAAGTACTGAAAGTTTTGGCTTTCTGGTCCAATTCTAAAATGCTATGTGCATAAACCGTAAACTTGTCATAAATATCATAGGGTTGCCTTTCACAGTGTTCACAATACTGCCTATGCCAACTACTTGTGTAGTTAATATCCAATCAAAACATTACCCTGTGCTTAAAGGGTATTGAAGGCAATTGGTAGACTTTTCCAGTCACATCAGCCCAGTGCACATGCTTCTGTCTGCCACTGGTGTAGTGGTCATGAGTGAATATATTCACAAAGTTGGTAACTTTATTATTAAAGTTTTTTTTTTCCCTCTTTATATAATGTGTACTTTTAGTCATCATGGTTTGAAAAGTCAAGCAGAGGTATAGGTCACCTGCATTACATAAAGATGTTTCTTAAAGGGCAAATGTGCCACTTTTTAAATAGTCTTATGTGACCTAAAGTCAAAGAAGGGGCTACAAGGCCCCCTTAATTAGGTAATTGTGGGCATTTTGATGGACTTTTTGTTGCATATCCTTTCTAGTACATTGGTAATGCATATCCTATGTGTAACTTCTCAGAAAAAACACACTTCTTGCGTGCAAATCCAGCTATCCATATGTAAATCTAGAACTTTAAAAATTTAATTTCAACACAGATAATTGTTCACACCGTGCGCATCTTTAAAGTTTGCAGCATTCCCTAAGAGCAAGGGCCAAGGCATGTATGATGGAAAACGTTTAATGACTGAATGTTAACAATGTATTTAGAAACTTCTAGTTGTAAATATTTTGTGCTCATCAAATAATTTAATACCAAAATTGATATTAGGTTTATCTTGCAAGTGTAAAAAAAGTGTTTTCTTTAAATAAGCTCAAACTACTTTCCCCTGTAACTTTCTGCTCTTCAGGGGCTTACTGCAAGACTGCTGGACTGGTATTGAAGTAACCACATTGACTTTGCTGTTTGCTCTTCTTGTTGTTTAGTTCAAGTGCAATAGTTCCTCCGCAGCAGGAGTTGCTGCCGCAGCAGGGTTTGCAGAAGTCTGTCTCCAATTTACAGAAGCTGAACACAGTGAACAGTCCAGAAGTAAGTAGAAAGGAGTTAAGCTTTAGAGTGGCTTGTGCTGTTTTTAATACAAAACCTATTCTTAATATTACTATATACAAGGAATCCCGTTAAGTTGAGGTAAACATCCTGCCTGTGAACACACTTAGATTTGACATATTGACCAAGAACCAAACTGACTTTACAGAGGGTGGGACCCTGAAAGTCTACATGTGACAGCCCAATCTGAAAGCAAGCATCATTGCACAGTGTTCCTGCTAGCTGTAAAGTGAGAATGTACATTAACAATACCTTAGCCCTAGACCTTTTTCTCCACATTTTTTTTTTTTTTTTTGTGGAAGAGATTGGCGTATATAAGAAAACTGTTCTGTGTAATTGTAGATTTAGGTAGTCTTGAAATATCAAAACCACTCCTAACCAGGGGATGTAAAATGTATTCATAGTGCATGCAAAGCCGCAGTTTAACTTTGTTATGTTTTCTTTTTGCAGACTATCACTTTAGTTCCAGGTGGGCCAAAGTCATGGGCTCAGCTGAACAGAAAGCCAGCAGGACAAGATGGTGGTAAGTAGAAAGACCAACAGTGGAAAGTTTAGTAATTTTGTGTATGCTTTTATTAATATACTGTGTGTGTGTGTGTGTGTGTGTGTGTGTGTGTATGTATGTGTATATATATATATATATATATATATATATATATATATAATCAACACTATTTATGCAGTGCTGTACATTAAGGGCTGCTAATGACAAACAGAAACAAATACTATATAGAAGTTGAAACTACTAGGGGTAACCCAAAAAAAAGTATTGGCTTTCTTTATTCCTGATTACCCTAAAACCAAGGTAATTAGGATTATTTTTTACACTGTTTTATTTTAACTACCAGCCTATTGACTAGACAGTATCCATCTACGGCTGCTTTACTGTTATCATCCCTCTGCTTTCTTTTGTCAGTTTGTTACCTAGCATATTACTTGCAGCTCCTAGTGCTTCCCCTTTTTTATCATCCTGTGTATATGTACAGGACTGTGAAAGTCAAACCCAGTGAAACTGTTTAAATTTTCATTAGTCTTACATTTACATAAAATATATTTTAATAAATGCATTACTACTTTATTCCTATCATATCTGCCTGAAGCTGGAGATTTAACCCCTTGGCAGTATTTCTGAGCGTGGCTCGGGGTAAAAAAAAACATGCAAAAAGCGGTAACCCTGAGCTACACCCGGGGTAGCTAAAAACAATAAAAAACACACACTTGTCCCACGGCTTCCTGCCAGACAGATCTCATCCTCTGGCGGCGTCTTCTTCCTCTGATCTTCAGCGAGCGGGTGCAGTGACGTTCCCGCGGTTTCCCCAGTGACGTCGATGCTGACGGGAGGTTGCAGCGGGAAATTCAAATAATTTTGATAGATAGATAGATAGATATATATATATATACCCTTGTTTTAACAGATTTTTTTTGTTTAAAGTTTATTATTAAATTTTTTAACTATTGGACATATTTCGGTCAGTTATGCCTAACAATGAAAGGGCCTACAATGTAAAATTTTCATGCAAAACAATGTAACACTTTTTGCGTAAAAAAAAAAAAAAAAACATACAGAATTAGAACGCCAGGGGGGGTTAAAGGTGATTTCTAGGAAGACCGAAAATCTAGGTTGTAGAACAATGTGGGTGGTAACTTTGAAAGAACCCCATCACCTAGCATTTCTGTTTCCTGAGAGCTGAAACTGAAGTTCACTTAGGGTTGCCACCTGCTGATACAGCATGGAATTGACCCTACCAACATAAAGCTGATATCTTTGAAGCACTGTTATTGGTTGTGGTTTTCCAAGTAAATACCCTTACAGGTAGTCCCCGGGTTAAATAGGAGATAGGAACTGCAGGTTTGTTCTCAAGTTGAATTTGTATGCAAATATTATTATTTTAATGCAGTTAGGACAGATGTTTATCTCAACATATTATTAAGCAACATGGTGTCAGTTACTGTATAAAATTCTCACTGTGAGTTAATCACAAACAAAGCAAACAAAAAAAAATCTGTATGGAGCCTGGACATTCATTAACTTCTGGAGCAAGCTGTGCTTTGATATGCAGAAAGAAACAACTGCAGCGTTTGTCTTGGACATTAAAGAGTTACAAGAGTCTGCAGAAAGAGCTCAATCACTAAGATCACCTACAACCTCAGCTATGTTTAGCAAAAGATTTCTTCTGCAATTCATGCAAGTATGTTGGATGTCCTTAACCTGGGGACTACCTGTATTTTTACAATTCTAAAAACTTTCCTATCCCCAATCTAGCAAGAACTTTGCGTAGACCACCACTTGTCAGAATCTCACATGCATTCCTCAGTCCCCAATGAATCCTGTACAAAGTTGTTTATTCTGCCAAGATATTCATTTCATTTGGAGTTTGTGGCAATGTTTCTTTGTCCTGAAGAAATCTCTTACATGGTGAGAAATTGTAGTTTAAAATTTAGGTACAGCCCCCTCCCCTTCCTTCCCTCATTGGTCCATTTTGTCTTTACAGGTTCAAGGGGCTCAAACCGACTGTTGTCCTTCTCTCCCGAGGAATTTCCAACGCTGAAAGCAGCTGGCGTGCAAGACAAGGCTGGCAAAGAAAAGAGTGTCTTAGATCAGTCGTATGGGCCCGGACCAAGCCTCCGCCCCCAGAGTAAGCCCCTCGCCCTGCTTCCCGGTAACCGCTCTGAATGTTTTATTGTCTGTCCTCACATTTTAGTTTGTTAAACTAGATGCTGTCAATGTGTACCCTGTTTGAAAATAAGACAGTATCATATATTACTTCTAGTCCAAAAAAATGCACTAGGGCTTATTTTTCAGGGGAAGTCTTATTTTTTGGAACTTCATCATAACTCTCCAAACCCTGAATTCCATCTTGAATTTCTTGTGAATCTCTCGCTCTACTAGCCCTACTAAAGTTAGATAATCATATAGAAATGTATTTGGTCTGCATATTTTTCTACCAGATTATGAAAGCAATTAAAGAGTACTCTATATATATATATATATATATATATATATATATATATATATATATATATATATATATATATATATATATATATATATATATATATATATATATATATATATATATACACACAAATATACACACATATATTACACATATACACACATATATATACAAATATACACACAAATATTTTTTTTTTTTTAGGCCCCACAGTATACAGAAAATTATTCTTGTAATCATGTTCCAAAGAGCAAGAAGGAAATGTAGTGTATGGTATGGGTTAAGCAATAGTTGTTAGTTATAATAGCCAATCTCTAAATATTGGATACATCAATAAATAAATAGAACGAAAAAAGTTTGTTTTTTTTTTGAACTAGTTATATTTAAAAACAATGGTAAATACAGTTAAACCATATACAAGGTAAGTATAGCGTAACAGTATTGACAACCTTGAAAATCCGCTTTCCCTCGCATTACAGGTATACAGATAGAAAATAGAGGTAAAACCCTACCTATCTGCATACCTGTAATTCAGAGGAAAAGGGATTTTTAAAGTTGTCAATACCGTTACGCTATACAGTGGTACCTTGGTATAAGTCCTTAAACCGTTCCAGAATCTTGGATTTATATCAATCAGGACTTTTTCCAAACACATTTTTCCCATAAGAAATAAAGGGAAAATGATTAATCCGTTCCTATGAAAAAAATCCTATTGTTTATGGCATATTATACATTGATGGGGCTGTATGAAATAATTTAAACACTGCCAAATACTAAAATACTTAAATACAAAAGCAATTAGATGAAATAAATTAAAATTTAACCTCAGTTTATCTTTCTGAGAAGAGTCGAATACCTACTAGGATGGTGCTGAGAAGGGAGGAGGAGGAGATATTATGTAATTCACAGAGAGTTAAAGCGCGGGTTGTTCACTGAATGGTAGCAACTGGCGTACTGACGCTCATGGGCAGTTGTGGCTTTGTCTCGAGAGAGGTAAATAAGGGTAGCAAGCAGTGTTATGACTCATTTTGACTCATACAAATTCTAGCACAAAAGTTGTATTCCAAGCAAAATTTTTTGTGTCCAAACAGGACTTCTACCAAGTCGGACTTATTCCAAAGCGGACTTTTACCAAGTTACCACTGTACTTTTTTTGTATAGGATCCTGTTCCAAAGTTTTCTACCTGACTATGCTGCCAGTAACGGTTGTTCCTATTCAATACTAATCTATCTATTGATTAGCATAATAAATTGTTAGTCTGTCATGCAAGCTTCTGTAGTTCACATCTCCTGGTTGACATAAGCCATATAAGGAAACCCTTTCTTGAAATGAAATAAAATTGCTTCCAAACAGTCTAGACAAGGGGGGGGGGACCCTTTCTTCTTTACTTTCATTTTTTTTGCTTCTCTCACCAGAACAGAGTATAATAAGGAAACTCAAAATGTTATGTCTGTCATTACAACCTAAAGGGTTGTTGGAGAAACCTTTTCATATGACAGCTATATGTGGCTTTCCCCTAGTTTGAAGAGATTCTCTCCATTACCATTATCTGGACAGAAAGGTAAAGAAATTTCCCTGCCTGGTTTTGGCTAAACAGATTATATTGTTGTGGGTGATGATGACCTAGGTATGAAGGTTTGGCTTTTTGGACCCTTTTAATTACTGTAGTTCAGGTCCTTGAGTGAAAGTAGGCATGATCTGTGGGTTTTATTTTTTTATTTTTTGCAGAGCTGCCAAAGAGAAAGCTTTGGTTGCTGTAATGTATAACATGAACATTGTGTACCTTGTTTTTTTTTCTTTCCCCTTTGTTTTTACATGTGTATCCAAAAGGCCAGCAGAAATTTTTGCAGGCTAGAATTTCTTTGTTGCTTGGCTGTCATATCACTTTGACTTCAGTACATTGGGACAATGATTGGATCATATGTACCTATTACAGTTTTATCTTTTTTTTTGATACTTATTTGTAGTCTTAGCGATTTATTTGCACGTTTGCTTGTCTTTAGATGTGCCTTTTTCCCCATATTTTCACCTGGTAATCCTCTTGAACACCACACTTATGTGCATAGGGTCTACACTTATCCACTCTATCTAGGTATAGATTTTGCCTTCACTGCTGTTCACATGAAGTAACAATCTGCTTTTTCTCCTATGGACAACAAGTATTTTTTGTCCTGCCAGAAAAGGCAAACCAATGCGGCCACAGTATTTAAGAGGCAGTAGATTACATATTTATTCTTGGGTTATACTTTGTTATACGTTTAGTTATACTTTAAATTTTCCACTGATTGAGTTTTTTTCAAAAGGAAGCGCCTCATGCTAGCAAGTATTCAATTTATGCCTTATTCATGGTATGTTTTTAGGGATAATGGTCATTGTTGCCGGTGTACGTATATCAGTTTTTCAAGGCTTCAGGTGGCTAGCATCTTGGCTAGCCATTTATGTAGCACCATGGCAACTACAGATTCTAAAAAAGGAAAAGATGATGGCTTTTGTGGATAGGAGAGATTAGTTCCAACTTTTAAAATCAAACATAGCCAGCCAGCTTATACTTTTCTAAAATGGTTATACTTGTATTACATAGTTACATAGTAGGTTGGGTTAAAAAAAGACACAAGTCTATCAAGTTCAACCACTAGGGAAATAAACATATCCCAGATAAAAAACCCTTTAAGACATAGTTGGTCCAGTGGAATGCAATGAGGCAATCGCATGTTCCCTGGATCAACTGTCACTGTTATTTTTACTTTAAAGCCTTAATACCCAGTTTTATTCTGTGCTTCCAGAAAAGCATCCAGCTTTTTCTTAAAGCAATCTATAGTAGTTGCTGAAACTACTTCCTGAGGGAGCCAATTCCATGTTTTCACAGACCTTACAAAGAAAAATCTCTTCCTTATGTGAAGCCTAAACTTCTTTTCCTCCAGACACAAAGTGTGCCCTCTTGTTCTTTGTAATTATCTCAAAGTGAATAATGGGGAAGAGAGTTTTTTATATGGACCGTTTTTTATATTTATACATGTGATCATATCCCCCCTTAAACGCCTCTTCTCAAGGGAGAATAGAGTCAGTTCAGCTAATCTCTCCTCAAAGCTGAACTCCTCCATTCCTTTTATTAGTTTAGTTGCCCTCATCTGGACTCTCTAATTCTATAATGTCCTTTTTGTGAACTGGTGCCCAAAACTGGACTGCATATTCCTGATGTGGTCTGACCAATGCTTTGTACAGGGGCAGGATTTTGTCTCCATATCTGCAGTCTATTCCTCTTTTAATACAAGAAAGTACTTTGCTAGCTTTAGATATTGCAGCTTGGCATTGCATGCTGTTATTAAGTCTATGATCTACCAGAACCCCAGATCCTTTTCCATATCTGTCTCCGCCAAATGTAACCCCCCTAGACAGTTTAAAGCATGCATGTTGTTAGCCCCAAGTTCATAACTTTACATTTATCTATATTAAATGTCATTTGCCACTTGGCTGCCCAATCAAACAGTACATCAGTTCTGCTTGTAGATTATAGACATCCTATATGGACTTAATTCCATTACATAGTTTGGTGTCATCTGCAAACACAGAAATTGTACTTTTAATCCAAACTCTATATCATTTATAAAGATGTTAAACGGTAAAGGTCCCAACACTGAACCCTGGGGTACACCACTAATAACCTTGGACCATTCAGAGTATGAATCATTAAATACAACTCTCTGGATGTGATCTTTAAGCCAGTTTTCTATCCATTTACAGATTGACTTTTATAAACCTATTGACCATATCTTGCATATACACTGTCTGTGGGGTACAGTGTCAAATTCTTTAGCAAAGTCCAAGTACACTATATCAACTGCTACTCCACTGTCTACCTTTTTACCTACTTCCTCATAAAAAAGAGAGTAAATTTGTTTGACAACTTCTGTCTTTCTTGAAGCCTAGCTTCTCTAGCTTCTCTAGCTCTCTAGGACCTTTCCAACTATGAACGTTAAACTAACGGGTCTTTAGTTTACCTGGTAATGACTGTGCTCCCTTTTTGAAGATAGGAACCGTATTGGCCTTATGCCAATCCATCAGTACCTTGCCAGTGACTAAAGAGTCTCTAAAAATTAGAAAAAATGGCTTTGAAATAACCAAGCTCAGCTCTGAGGACACGTGGATGTAATCCCATCGGGTCGTGGGGCTTTGTCAACCCTTTTTTTTCCCAGCTGTTTCGCAATAATATAAATTCTGAGCCATTGTGATTTATTTAAGGCAGTGACTATTGTTCTATTATGAATTTGGACTTGAGTGCAG
Source organism: Pyxicephalus adspersus (assembly GCF_032062135.1). NCBI lineage: Eukaryota > Metazoa > Chordata > Amphibia > Anura > Pyxicephalidae > Pyxicephalus > Pyxicephalus adspersus. The sequence continues at coordinate 64,897,740 of NC_092871.1, read as the reverse complement.
CCATTTTCCTTTGTGTACACAGAGCTAAAAAAAAGTGTTTAGTAAATCTGCCTTTTCTTTATCCACAGTTACCAACCCAGTGACATCCTCTGTGTGCTTACAAGCTCAGATCTGATCTTTTTGCTATTAATATATCCTTCATTTTTATATTTTTGGAATGCCTTTTTCTTGTTATTTATGGCTTCTTTTTTTATGTATTAAATTTTACTTTATTTAGAATTAAAAAAAAATACATACATTGGGGAAAGAAAATCTACAATCATAATAAATACATAGTGCTTTTACCGAGCCTAATGACATGATAACACAAGATTTACATATATAATACAGTGTTCTCCCCAGAAATTTTTTTCAGCCAGGTGGGGGGAACTGTACCCGGGTGGTAAAAAAAAAAAGTCTGCGGGGCTAGACACAGAAAAAATTTGGAGCTCCTAGTTATTTATGCCATAGCTATCCAGTAACCCCTGCTATTGTGTCAGTGTGGTTCAGAGTGTAATCAATGTGGCCTAACAAATTAGGCTTAGTTCACAATAGCAGTAAAAAAAAATGCCCCTCCTGAGTGACTACTTGGCAACTGCTAGGCACCTGGGATTGGTAACCGGTGATAACTCCTAGGCACCTGGGATTGGTAACCGGTGATAACTGCTAGGCACCTGGGATTGGTAACTGGTGATAACTGCTAGGCACCTGGGATTGGTAACCGGTGATAACTGCTAGGCACCTGGGATTGGTAACCGGTGATAACTGCTAGGCACCTGGGATTGGTAACAGGCGGTAAGTGCTGGGCTTTTCAGGCCTAGCAGTTTTTCAAGCAGCAGTGGTTCCTGGCGGGAGGTAAGTGAGGGGCAAACGCAGCAAATGCAAGGTTACTGCCAATGTGAATTCAGCCTAACTTCAGATGTCACCTCCTAGCGCTATACCTAGGTAACAAAAAGAGCACCATGCATGTGATTGCAGATGGGGGCAGGACAGCCAGTGCCCTCCTCATTACTGCCAAAAACAAAAACTTCCTGTAAATCCTCCTGCAGTGTAATATCTGTTTGTGTAAAGTTTGCTTGTCAGATTCCGCAGCCTAACAACTCATTGTGTTCAATCCCCTAGATCTCCTGAATTGTTGGTTGTAATTACCTAAATTTTTTAGGGTACACAGGAGACTCTTATAGCTACTAATAACTTAACATTTCTTTTTCTTAATTTCAAGAATTTCAAAATATGGGCATCACGGGTTTAAAAACTTGTGGAAATTGAACATTTGGGTTTGCTGTTTTATAAGAAAGTGTACCTAGGAGCCCACAATAGAAAATGCAAATGAAGGAACTCTGGGGCCACTTACCTAGCAAGAAGCATTGGGGTGGGGGCCCCTAAATATTTTACCTACCTTTCACCAAGATATATTTGTAATATTATGCTGTCCTTTCTGCTTCTGTTCTTTGAATCCCAATTTATCCGGAATAGGGATGGTCAGGAAACTGAAAGTGTAGGTGCAAGTGGGGAACAGATGTATAAACCCCTAAAATTTCATTAGCATGGCATCATTAGAACATAAAATCCTCTGCCCATCAAACTGTCCACTTCCCTACCTTGAACCCCAATTTTTCTAGAACAGAGGGGTGCAGGTAAACAGAATTATAGGTGCAAGTGGGGAACAAAGTTACATCTCTATGGCATCATTACATAAAGTCTGCCCATCAAAACACGCTGCCCTGTTACACATGACTGTACCCCACCAGTAACTAAACCCGTTTCATTTTCATGAGTTTATGTGTTAATGATGCCATTGTGATAAAACTTTAGGGGGGGGTTAGCCACAGATGTTCCCCACACATTTTCAGTTTCCTACACCTCCCCATTCCAGAGAAGTTGTGTTTCCAGGGTTAGAAATAGGCAGTAATGTGTAAAAAGGCAGTGCGTTTGCCATAGTAATGAAATTTTAGTGTGGAGGTTAACAAAAGGTG